>NC_092114.1:38799796-38958181 GCF_045679555.1 Salvelinus alpinus
AAATCAAATTTTATTAGTCACATACACATGGTTAGCAGATGTTAATGCGAGTGTAGCGAAATGCTTGTGCTTCTAGTTCCGACAATGCAGTAATAACCAACAAGTAATCTAACCTAACAATTCCACAACTACTACCTTATACACACACACAAGTGTAAAGGGATAAAGAATATGTACATAAAGATATATGAATGAGTGGTGGTACAGAACGGCATGGCAAGATGCAGTAGATGGTATAGAGTACGGTATATACATATGAGATGAGTACTGTAGGGTATGTAAACATAAAGTGGCATAGTTTAAAGTGGCTAGTGGTACATGTATTACATAAAGATGGCAAGATGCAGTAGATGATATAGAGTACAGTATATACATATGAGATGGGTAATGTAGGGTATGTAAACATTATATTAAGTGGCATTGTTTAAAGTGGCTAGTGGTACATTTTTACATAATTTCCATCAATTCCCATTTTTAAAGTGGCTGGAGTTGGGTCAGTATGTTGGCAGCGGCCGCTAAATGTTAGTGGTGGCTGTTTAACAGTCTGATGGCCTTGAGATAGAAGCTGTTTTTCAGTCTCTCGGTCCCTGCTTTGATGCACCTGTACTGACCTCGCCTTCTGGATGATAGCGGGGTGAACAGGCAGTGGCTTGGGTGGTTGTTGTCCTTGATGATCTTTATGGCCTTCCTGTGACATCGGGTGGTGTAGGTGTCCTGGAGGGCAGGTAGTTTGCCCCCGGTGATGCGTTCTGCAGACCTCACTACCCTCTGGAGAGCCTTACGGTTGTGGGCGGAGCAGTTGCCGTACCAGGCGGTGATACAGCCCGACAGGATGCTCTCGATTGTGCATCTGTAGAAGTTTGTGAGTGCTTTTGGTGACAAGCCGAATTTCTTCAGCCTCCTGAGGTTGAAGAGGCGCTGCTGCGCCTTCTTCACAACGCTGTCTGTGTGGGTGGACCAATTCAGTTTGTCCGTGATGTGTACACCGAGGAACTTAAAACTTTCCACCTTCTCCACTACTGACCCGTCGATGTGGATAGGGGGGTGCTCCCTCTGCTGTTTCCTGAAGTCCACAATCATCTCCTTTGTTTTGTTGACGTTGAGTGTGAGGTTATTTTCCTGACACCACACTCCGAGGGCCCTCACCTCCTCCCTGTAGGCCGTCTCGTCGTTGTTGGTAATCAAGCCTACCACTGTAGTGTCATCCGCAAACTTGATGATTGAGTTGGAGGCGTGCATGGCCACGCAGTCGTGGGTGAACAGGGAGTACAGGAGAGGGCTCAGAACGCACCCTTGTGGGGCCCCAGTGTTGAGGATCAGCGGGGTGGAGATGTTGTTACCTACCCTCACCACCTGGGGGCGGCCCGTCAGGAAGTCCAGGACCCAGTTGCACAGGGCGGGGTCGAGACCCAGGGTCTCGAGCTTGATGACGAGTTTGGAGGGTACTATGGTGTTAAATGCTGAGCTGTAATCGATGAACAGCATTCTCACATGGGTATTCCTCTTGTCCAGATGGGTTAGGGCAGTGTGCAGTGTGGTTGCGATTGCGTCGTCTGTGGACCTATTGGGTCGGTAAGCAAATTGGAGTGGGTCTAGGGTGTCCGGTAGGGTGGAGGTGATATGGTCCTTGACTAGTCTCTCAAAGCACTTCATGATGACGGAAGTGAGTGCTACGGGGCGGTAGTCGTTTAGCTCAGTTACCTTAGCTTTCTTGGGAACAGGAACAATGGTGGCCCTCTTGAAGCATGTGGGAACAGCAGACTGGGATAAGGATTGATTGAATATGTCCGTAAACACACCAGCCAGCTGGTCTGCGCATGCTCTGAGGACGCGGCTGGGAATGCCGTCTGGGCCTGCAGCCTTGCGAGGGTTAACACGTTTAAATGTTTTACTCACCTCGGCTGCAGTGAAGGAGAGCCCGCAGGTTTTGGTAGGGGGCCGTGTCAGTGGCACTGTATTGTCCTCAAAGCGGGCAAAAAAGTTGTTTAGCCTGTCTGGGAGCAAGACATCCTGGTCCGCGACGGGGCTGGTTTTCTTTTTGTAATCCGTGATTGACTGTAGACCCTGCCACATACCTCTTGTGTCTGAGCTGTTGAATTGCGACTCGATTTTGTCTCTGTACTGGGACTTAGCCTGTTTGATTGCCTTGCGGAGAGAATAGCTACACTGTTTGTATTCGGTCATGCTTCCGGTCACCTTGCCCTGGTTAAAAGCAGTGGTTCGCGCTTTCAGTTTCACGCGAATGCTGCCGTCAATCCACGGTTTCTGGTTTGGGAATGTTTTAATCGTTGCTGTGGGTACGACATCGTCAATGCACTTCCTAATGAACTCGCTCACCGAATCAGCATATTCGTCAATATTGTTGTTGGACGCGATGCGGAACATATTCCAATCCGCGTGATCGAAGCAGTCTTGAAGCGTGGATTCAGATTGGTCGGACCAGCGTTGAACAGACCTGAGCGCGGGAGCTTGTTGTTTGAGTTTCTGTTTGTAGGCTGGAATCAACAAAATGGAGTCGTGGTCAGCTTTTCCGAAAGGGGGGCGGGGGAGGGCCTTATATGCGTCGCGGAAATTAGTATAACAATGATCTAGGGTTTTCCCAGCCCTGGTAGCACAATCGATATGCTGATAGAATTTAGGGAGTTTTGTTTTTAGATTAGCC
The DNA here is from genome assembly GCF_045679555.1 of Salvelinus alpinus. Lineage (NCBI taxonomy): Eukaryota > Metazoa > Chordata > Actinopteri > Salmoniformes > Salmonidae > Salvelinus > Salvelinus alpinus. The sequence goes on from NC_092114.1 coordinate 38,802,459, forward strand.
TTGTTAAAATCCCCAGCTACGATGAATGCAGCCTCAGGGTGTGTGGTTTCCAGTTTACAAAGAGTCAGATAAAGTTCGTTCAGGGCCATCGATGTGTCTGCTTGGGGGGGAATATATACGGCTGTGATTATGATTGAAGAGAATTCCCTTGGTAGATAATGCGGTCGACATTTGATTGTGAGGAGTTCTAGATCAGGTGAACAGAATGACTTGAGTTCCTGTGTGTTGTTATGATGATCACACCACGTCTCGTTAATCATAAGGCATACCCCCCCGCCCCTCTTCTTACCGGAAATATGTTTGTTTCTGTCGGCGCGATGCATGAAGAAACCAGCTGGCTGCACCGACTCCGTTAGCGTCTCTTGAGTTAGCCATGTTTCCGTGAAGCAGAGCACGTTGCAATCCCTGATGTCTCTCTGGAATGCTACCCGTGCTCGGATTTCATCAACCTTATTGTCAAGAGACTGGACATTGGCGAGTAGTATGCTAGGGAGTGGAGCGCGATGTGCCCGTCTCCGAAGCCTGACCACGAGACCGCCTCGTTTGCCCCTTTTACGGCGTCGCACAGGGTCGCCGGCTGGGATCAGATCCATTGTATTGGGTGGAAGGCAAAACACTGGATCCGTTTCGGGAAAGTCATATTCCTGGTAGGAACGATGATGAGTTGACGTTAATCGTATATTCAGTAGTTCCTCCCGACTGTATGTAATGAAACCTAAGATTACCTGGGGTACCGATGTAAGAAATAACACATAAAAAAACTAAATACTGCATATTTTCCAAGGAACGCGAAGCGAGGCGGCCATCTCTTTTCGGCGCCGGAAGTGAGTAATCAGCGTGGCTGTGTCTCTTAAATCTCATTTCTTTCTGTTAACCCCCCGTGTTCCTTCCTGTCTAAATCATCTGATTTAGGACACTGGCTTTGTTCCTCTCTCAGTATTAACCCTGCCTTCATTCTATCCCGTTATCGCTCACAAAGCCTACGTGTTTTTTCCTCTTTCGCTCCCATCCTGTTTCTTTCTATGACTATAAGGTCAAAAGTGAAAGATGCAGGTAGACTTGGGGAAGGTACAGTGCCTTCAGAAAGTATTCATACCCCTTGACCTATTCCACATTTTGTTGTTACAGCCTGAATTTAAAATGGATTAAAAAACAAAAAGTTTCACCCATCAACACACAATACCGCATACTGACAAAGTAAAAACAGGTTTTTAGACATTTTTGCAAATGTATTGAAAATTAAATACAGAAATATCTAATTTACATAAGTATTCACACCCCTGAGTCAATACATGTTAGAATTATCTTTGGGAGCATTAACAGCTTTGAGTCTTTCTGGGTAAGTCTGTAAGAGCTTTGCACAACTGGATTGTACAAGCTCTGTCAAATTGGTTGTTGATCATTGTTAGACAGCCATTTTCAAGTGTCGCCATAGATTTTCAAGTCGATTTAAGTCAAAACTGTAACTAGCCACTCAGCGACATTCAATGTTGTCTTGGTAAGCAACTACACTGCAGATTTGGCCTTGTTTTAAGTTAAGGTCCTGCTGAAAAGTGAACTAGTCTCCCAGTGTCTGTTGGAAAGCAGACAACCAGGTTTTGCTATAGGATTTTGCTTGTGCTTATAGCTAGCTGTATTCCGTTCTTTTTATCCCCAAAAAATCTCTAGTCCTTGGCGATGCCATCATACCCATAACATGATGCAGCCACCACCATGCTTTAAAATATGAAGAGTGATGTGTTGTTGGATTTGTCCCAAACATAACGCTCTCTATTCAGGACAAAAAGTTCATTTCTTTGGCACATTTTTTGTGCCTTGTTGCAAACAGGATCCATGTTTTGGAATATTTTTATTCTGTACAGGCTTCCTTCTTTTCATGCTGTGTCATGTATACTCCCTGTCCAGCCTCTAGGTCATCAGGCTGCTGATTATCCCGCACACCTGTCACCATCGTCTTGCGCACCGGCGCCTCATGACACTCACCTGGACTCCATCACCTCCTTGATTATCTTCCCTACATCTGTCACTCCCCTTGGTTCTTTCCTCAGGTGTTATTGACTCTGTTTTCATGTCAGTGCATTGTTTGTGGCTCGTGTTCATTGTTTCTTTTGTTTATTAAAACACTCACTCCCTGAGCTTGCTTCCCGACTCTCAGCGCACCCATTACATGCTGTCATTTAGGTTAGTATTGTGGAGTAACTACAATGTTGTTGATCCATCCTCAGTTTTATAATATTACAACCATGAATCTCAGTAACTGTTGTAAAATCACTATTGGCCTCATGGTGAAATCCGTGAGCAGTTTCCTTCCTCTTCGGCAACTGAGTTAGGAAGGACATCTGTATCTTTGTAGTTACTGGGTGTATTGATAAGCCATCCAAAGCATAATGAATAACTTCACCATGCTCAAAGGGATATTCAGTGTCTGCTTTTGTTCATTTTTACACATCTACCAATTGGTGCCCTTCTTTGAGAGGCACTGAAAAACCTCCCTGGTCTTTGTGGTGGAATATGTGCTTGAAATTCAGATAGTTGTATGTGTGGGGTACAAAGATGGGGTCGTTTTTCTAATCATGTAAACCACCATTATTGAACACGAAATGAGTCCATGCAACTTATTATAATTTTTGCTCAACATATTTTTACTGCTAAACTTATTTAGGCTTGCCATAACAAAAGGGTTGCATACTAATTGACTCAAGACATTTCAGCGTTGGATTTTAATTCTACAAACTATTCCACTTTGACATTATTGAGTTTTGTCTGTAGATCAGTGGCACAACATCTTCATTTAATCATAAATTCAGGTTGTAACACAACAAAATGTGAAAAAAGTAAGGGCATGTGAAAGCACTGTGGGCCAAATCTACTCAGATGTACATTTAGTGGACATCGAGGGCCTCTAAGAATAGCTTAAAGAGGGCAATAAGTGGAATGGACACAGCCCATATGGTATAATTCTAGATCTGAGAGAATACCGTTCTGCTCCAAAAAGAAAAGTACACACATCACAAAGCCAGCAGTATTTAGAGGCCCAATGTGAGGAAGTTGCATAAAGGAGCAGAACATAAAACTACAACCAGAAAACAACAGAGACCCACATATATTTTGTCCCATTGTGCAAAATAACGATGACATTCTAGTGTAGACTAAAATGTAGATAAAACATTTACCGGAAAAAAGCATTGATTTGGCATGTATGCCAATCATTCATTGCAAAGAAAACGAGAGTATTGGTAGTGGGGTCCTTGCCAGGAGTGAACGTGAGAAGGGTAAAGGAAGGGAAGAGTACAGACAGGAAGGAAGAAAGGGAGGGATTATTATTCTGTATCATCATAGTTATTTATTCTTCTAACTGGCTCTCTGTGTGTTAGCATAGGCCGGATGTGACCAATCAAAAATCAGAGATCAAGCAAGGAACCGCTTTGATGACTTTCCAAATGCAGACATTTCTGACCTCAAACATTCCTTTCATTTTGGGATTGTTTTTATTGTGCTCTCTGCCCTGATTAACTTTTTTTAAATTATTATTTAACCTTTATTTAACTAGGCAAGTCAGTTAAGAACAAATTCTTATTCACAATGACGGCCTACCGGGGAACAGTGGTCTAACTCAAGGGACGCTAACGGAGTCGGTGCAGCCAGCTGGTTTCTTCATGCATCGCGCCGACAGAAACAAACATCTTTCCGGTAAGAAGAGGGGCGGGGGGGTATGCCTTATGATTAACGAGAAGTGGTGTGATCATCATAACAACACACAGGAACTCAAGTCATTCTGTTCACCTGATCTAGAACTCCTCACAATCAAATGTCGACCGCATTATCTACCAAGGGAATTCTCTTCAATCATAATCACAGCCGTATATATTCCCCCCCAAGCAGACACATCGATGGCCCTGAACGAACTTTATCTGACTCTTTGTAAACTGGAAACCACACACCCTGAGGCTGCATTCATCGTAGCTGGGGATTTTAACAAGGCTAATCTAAAAACAAAACTCCCTAAATTCTATCAGCATATCGATTGTGCTACCAGGGCTGGGAAAACCCTAGATCATTGTTATACTAATTTCCGCGACGCATATAAGGCCCTCCCCCGCCCCCCTTTCGGAAAAGCTGACCACGACTCCATTTTGTTGATTCCAGCCTACAAACAGAAACTCAAACAACAAGCTCCCGCGCTCAGGTCTGTTCAACGCTGGTCCGACCAATCTGAATCCACGCTTCAAGACTGCTTCGATCACGCGGATTGGAATATGTTCCGCATTGCGTCCAACAACAATATTGACGAATATGCTGATTCGGTGAGCGAGTTCATTAGGAAGTGCATTGACGATGTCGTACCCACAGCAACGATTAAAACATTCCCAAACCAGAAACCGTGGATTGACGGCAGCATTCGCGTGAAACTGAAAGCGCGAACCACTGCTTTTAACCAGGGCAAGGTGACCGGAAGCATGACCGAATACAAACAGTGTAGCTATTCTCTCCGCAAGGCAATCAAACAGGCTAAGTCCCAGTACAGAGACAAAATCGAGTCGCAATTCAACAGCTCAGACACAAGAGGTATGTGGCAGGGTCTACAGTCAATCACGGATTACAAAAAGAAAACCAGCCCCGTCGCGGACCAGGATGTCTTGCTCCCAGACAGGCTAAACAACTTTTTTGCCCGCTTTGAGGACAATACAGTGCCACTGACACGGCCCCCTACCAAAACCTGCGGGCTCTCCTTCACTGCAGCCGAGGTGAGTAAAACATTTAAACGTGTTAACCCTCGCAAGGCTGCAGGCCCAGACGGCATTCCCAGCCGCGTCCTCAGAGCATGCGCAGACCAGCTGGCTGGTGTGTTTACGGACATATTCAATCAATCCTTATCCCAGTCTGCTGTTCCCACATGCTTCAAGAGGGCCACCATTGTTCCTGTTCCCAAGAAAGCTAAGGTAACTGAGCTAAACGACTACCGCCCCGTAGCACTCACTTCCGTCATCATGAAGTGCTTTGAGAGACTAGTCAAGGACCATATCACCTCCACCCTACCGGACACCCTAGACCCACTCCAATTTGCTTACCGACCCAATAGGTCCACAGACGACGCAATCGCAACCACACTGCACACTGCCCTAACCCATCTGGACAAGAGGAATACCCATGTGAGAATGCTGTTCATCGATTACAGCTCAGCATTTAACACCATAGTACCCTCCAAACTCGTCATCAAGCTCGAGACCCTGGGTCTCGACCCCGCCCTGTGCAACTGGGTCCTGGACTTCCTGACGGGCCGCCCCCAGGTGGTGAGGGTAGGTAACAACATCTCCACCCCGCTGATCCTCAACACTGGGGCCCCACAAGGGTGCGTTCTGAGCCCTCTCCTGTACTCCCTGTTTACCCACGACTGCGTGGCCATGCACGCCTCCAACTCAATCATCAAGTTTGCGGATGACACTACAGTGGTAGGCTTGATTACCAACAACGACGAGACGGCCTACAGGGAGGAGGTGAGGGCCCTCGGAGTGTGGTGTCAGGAAAATAACCTCACACTCAACGTCAACAAAACAAAGGAGATGATTGTGGACTTCAGGAAACAGCAGAGGGAGCACCCCCCTATCCACATCGACGGGTCAGTAGTGGAGAAGGTGGAAAGTTTTAAGTTCCTCGGTGTACACATCACGGACAAACTGAATTGGTCCACCCACACAGACAGCGTTGTGAAGAAGGCGCAGCAGCGCCTCTTCAACCTCAGGAGGCTGAAGAAATTCGGCTTGTCACCAAAAGCACTCACAAACTTCTACAGATGCACAATCGAGAGCATCCTGTCGGGCTGTATCACCGCCTGGTACGGCAACTGCTCCGCCCACAACCGTAAGGCTCTCCAGAGGGTAGTGAGGTCTGCAGAACGCATCACCAGGGGCAAACTACCTGCCCTCCAGGACACCTACACCACCCGATGTCACAGGAAGGCCATAAAGATCATCAAGGACAACAACCACCCAAGCCACTGCCTGTTCACCCCGCTATCATCCAGAAGGCGAGGTCAGTACAGGTGCATCAAAGCAGGGACCGAGAGACTGAAAAACAGCTTCTATCTCAAGGCCATCAGACTGTTAAACAGCCACCACTAACATTTAGCGGCCGCTGCCAACATACTGACTCAACTCCAGCCACTTTAAAAATGGGAATTGATGGAAATTATGTAAAAATGTACCACTAGCCACTTTAAACAATGCCACTTAATATAATGTTTACATACCCTACATTACCCATCTCATATGTATATACTGTACTCTATATCATCTACTGCATCTTGCCATCTTTATGTAATACATGTACCACTAGCCACTTTAAACTATGCCACTTTATGTTTACATACCCTACAGTACTCATCTCATATGTATATACCGTACTCTATACCATCTACTGCATCTGCCATGCCGTTCTGTACCACCACTCATTCATATATCTTTATGTACATATTCTTTATCCCTTTACACTTGTGTGTGTGTGTAAGGTAGTAGTTGTGGAATTGTTAGGTTAGATTACTTGTTGGTTATTACTGCATTGTCGGAACTAGAAGCACAAGCATTTCGCTACACTCGCATTAACATCTGCTAACCATGTGTATGTGACTAATAAAATTTGATTTGATTTGATTTGTTCAGCTCAGGGATTCGATCCAGCAACCTTTCGGTTACTGGCCCAACGCTCTAACCACTAGGCTACCTGCCGCCCCAAACTATACCCAATCTCTATTTCTTGTTATTGTTGGTTTCACCACTGTGGATCACTGAGGAGATATTTTATAGGCCAATCATTTGCCTGCTATTTGGTAACTTTAATGAATAAGCACTCATAAGATATGTATAGTGTACATACTATTAGTAAATGAGTGATTATGAATGTCTATTTTTTTTATACTCTTTCCAGGTTGTAAGATCGGATCACTGTGTACAGGACTACAGACAGCTTTACTTTTATGCAAACTGCAACCGGGAGTCAGGACTTGTCAGGACCAGACGGTCAGCAGCTGGATTAGCGCCAAAAGTAAGATGGGTTTTGTTAGTTATCCAATCATAAGGAGCTGAGGTTCGTGCCCAGGTTGGGTCAGGGATGGGACCTAATCTGTTACTGTGGTGCCGTGACTAAAATCACATAGTCGGGCTCTGCCTGGTTGCTGAGGTTGAACACGTGCTTATCTTTGGTGATTCTTTTGTTCGATATATTGATGAGGTGATCATAGGAATCCGAACAAAGAACAGCAAGGAACCAAGCACTGAGCCCTGGAGGACTCCAATCGTCAAAATGCATTGATTGTGAGGAAAAAAATGGCCACCTATTAGGAGGTAGATAAGACCCGGTCCAAAAACAACCCATAGCCTCTAGGCACTTCATGTAGATAGAAATAATTGTATAGGTAAGCTATGAGAAATATGGTAGTTGCTCCACCTTGCCCTCTCAATATCGCTTACACCTAACCAATTCTAACCAAGTACTGGGGGTTGTTTCTAGAGCATGATCACTGGGCCCGTCTCTGCTGCTTCTTATTATCATTAATGAATTATATCATCAGATGATGGTTTAATTTGTCCAGTTCTGCCAAAGGGCTTTGCAGGATCAAAACTGACTGGGGAGGTGGAATCTCATGTATATTGGAATGGAGTGTTGAAACCAATGGACTCTGGCTGCTTGTGGTGCTGAGTACATTTGCTTTTTTTCTGTGGGAATTGCACACGGTCTCCTCATGAAAATATGTTTATTTTGTCTGGGTTTTATTTACTATTTCAGCCGTTGCTCACAGTGGCTTATTTGTCATTGTTTTGCCAATGTTTAGAATCCTGGTTTGCCTGTATAGCCTCAAATCATGTGTGAATGGGGAATTGAAGACTATTTCACAGTTGTGACGCTTTTTCCCAACCCCCTCCTGCAGTTTGGGAAACTATGAAGTGGTTGACTTCTGGTACAATGGCCCTTAAAGTTAATTTACCAGGCTGTTTAATATGTGGCATATTGTGCCTACAGTATATGTTGTTTGCCTGAATTATCATTATTAACACTTCCACTGTACAGCTGGTATTGGATACGGCTGTGTGGGATGAAGCCTCCACAGTTTTCGTCTCTCTCCTCCTCCTCTACGATCACCCTCCTCCGAAGCTCTGCTGTACCTCTGGGCCCGTCTATCCTGCGTCCTGTCTCACAAAAGGCCCTTCTGTTTCCCCTGCGTTTCCCCTGCCACCCCACCCCCTCCCTCAACACCCCAGTGGTACATTCCCTCTCCTTCCCCTATTGCATTCCATATTGACCAGTCCCATTGTGGAGTACCTCATTCACCTCAGTGAGAACAGAACCATAGAGGTCCACTGTTGAGCATAGTGGACGTTTAGAGTGCCTCAGGTAGACTGAACACAGGCCTAGTACCTGTTCCTGTAAACTGTGGCCCTCAGTTGTTTCCTTGATTATTGTCCCGACATACTCGCATCAAATCAAAATGTATTCGTCACGTGCTTTGTAAACAACAGGTGTGGACTAACGGTGAAATGTTTACTTACGGGTCCTTCCCAACAATGTAGAGAGAAAGAAAATAGAGAAATAATAGAAAAGTAAAACACGTAATGAAAGTAATAATAGATACACAATGAGTAATGATAACTTGGCTATAGACCAGGTGTACCAGTACCGAGTCGATATGCAGGGGTACAAGGTAATTGAGGTAAATACAGTGTGGAGAACAAGTATTTGATACACTGCCAATTTTGCAGGTTTTCCTACTTACAAAGCATGTAGAGGTTTTTCATTTTATTGCATGACATAAGTATTTGATCACCTACCAACCAGTAAGAATTCCGGCTCTCACAGACCTGTTAGTTTTTCTTTAAGAAGCCCTCCTGTTCTCCACTCATTACCTGTATTAACTGCACCTGTTTGAACTCGTTACCTGTATAAAAGACACCTGTCCACACACTCAATCAAACAGACTCCAACCTCTCCACAATGGCCAAGACCAGAGAGCTGTGTAAGGACATCAGGGATAAAAGTGTAGACCTGCACAAGGCTGGGATGGGCTACAGGACAATAGGCAAGCAGCTTGGTGAGAAGGCAACAACTGTTGGCACAATTATTAGAAAATGGAAGAAGTTCAAGATGACGGTCAATCACCCTCGGTCTAGGGCTCCATGCAAGATCTCACCTCGTGGGGCATCAATGATCATGAGGAAGGTGAGGGATCAGCCCAGAACTACACGGCAGGACCTGGTCAATGACCTGAAGAGAGCTGGGACCACAGTCTCAAAGAAAACCATTAGTAACACACTACGCCGTCATGGATTAAAATCTTGCAGCGCACGCATGTCACGAATCCCGCCGAAGATGGTGCCTCTTCCCGTTCGGGCGGCCCTCGGCGGTCGTCGTCTCCGGCCTACTAGCTGCCACCGATCCCCTTTTCTGTTTCATTTAGTTTTGTCTGATTTGTTGCACCTGTTTTGTGTTTAGGTTTATTGTGGGCCATTTAAACCAGTTGGCCCGCCGACTTTTGTGCGGGCTTGTTTTTCTGTTGGTGGTGTTTGTTCATTCCTGTGGTGTCTGTTCCATTTCAGGATTAGTCCTGTTTGTTTTGGACTGGGACTTTACGCGCCCTTGTTTTGTGTGGCATGACCGTCTCTCTGAGATTTTTGGAATATTAAATCCACGTCTTTTCTGACTACCCTGCTCTCTGCGCCTGACTCCTTCACTCACCACGTTTGGAACTGTGACAACGCAAGGTCCCCCTGCTCAAGCCAGCGCATGTCCAGGCCCGTCTGAAGTTTGCCAATGACCATCTGGATGATCCAGAGGAGGAATGGGAGAAGGTCATGTGGTCTGATGAGAGAAAAATAGAGCTTTTTGGTCTAAACTCCACTCGCCGTGTTTGGAGGAAGAAGAAAGATGAGTACAACCCCAAGAACACCATCCCAACCGTGAAGCATGGAGGTGGAAACATCATTCTTTGGGGATGCTTTTCTGCAAAGGGGAAAAGCACCGTATTGAGGGGAGGATGGATGGGGCCATGTATCGCAAGATCTTGGCCAACAACCTCCTTCCCTCAGTAAGAGCATTTAAGATGGGTCGTGGCTGGGTCTTCCAGCATGACAACGACCCGAAACACACAGCCAGGGCATTGGAGTGGCTCCGTAAGAAGGATCTCAAGGTCCTGGAGTGGCCTAGCCAGTCTCCAGACCTGAACCCAATAGAAAATCTTTGGAGGGAGCTGAAAGTCCGTATTGCCCAGCTACAGCCCCGAAACCTGAAGGATCTGGAGAAGGTCTGTGTGGAGGAGTGGGCCAAAATCCCTGCTGCAGTGTGTGCAAACCTGGTCAAGAACTACAGGAAACGTATGATCTCTGTAATTGCAAACAAAGGTTTCTGTACCAAATATTAAGTTCTGCTTTTCTGATGTATCAAATACTTATGTCATGCAATAAAATGCTAATTAATTACTTAAAAATCATACAATGTGATTTTCTGGATTTTTGTTTTAGATTCCGTCTCTCACAGTTGAAGTGTACCTATGATAAAAATTACAGACCTCTACATGCTTTGTAAGTAGGAAAACCTGCAAAATCGGCAGTGTATCAAATACTTGTTCTCCCCACTGTATGTACTAGGCAATGGATAGATAATAAACAGTAACAGCAGCGTATGTGATGAGTCAAAAAAGTTAGTGCAAAAAGGGTAAATGCAGATGGTCCGGGTAGCTATTTGGTTACTGGAGTTAGGGCCTAATTCTGAGTCATTTATGTTTATGCCTGGGTGTAGCATTTCATAGCTATGTTGTTACGTTGCTTTTGTCATTTGTGTTATCATTGGGGTAGACTTACATTTTGTAGCACAGGAGACTCTTTTATGTTTACGACTTTAATTGAGCATTTTAGAATGAAATGATGCCATACTGAAAAACAATCCTGTCGTGGGGGTTTCCATTGTGAAGGTTGACAGATGACATGCAGCAAGTATGTGAGGTATGGAAGCTATGCCATTTGTTGCTGGTTGTGAGGGTATGAAACAGCAGCCAGGCCGGAACTTCAGCTGGCCTCTGTGGATAGAGGGAAAGTCATGGGGGTCATTTTGACTTTAGCATGACTCTGTGCTCTACCTGCCCCTGCTGACCATGAGAATGTGGAGCAGGGGTCACCGACAGAGTTCCTTCAGGGACAAGTGAATTACTCAATGTCTGCATTATTATTTGTATATTGTATGACAATAGATACGTTTTATTTGGCCGTTGTTAACATTAGATAAATGGCTGAGCACATTCATACTTATGCTATGACTTAAACAAACAATTATTAGTTGCTTATGTAGCTAGCTTACCAGCCCAGTAAAGCCCTAATGAAATCAGTTGCCTAAATAATGTGATAGGTTGACCTTAATTAGTGAGGGAAGAGCCCTTTTCAAGCTTTGATAAATCAAATGTACCATCACATGACTAAGAGGCAACCTTCACTTCTATGGCGAGACAAACAATTTGGATATATAGCTTTAGTGCTGGTTGGTTGCAGTCTTGTGATGGAAACTTCAAAAAGAAAAAGACAAATCTGGTCATTAATTTAATAAACCAAGTTATGCAACACCCAATGCCCCTGTGTGAAAAAGTAATTGCCCCCTTACACTCAATAACTGGTTGTGCCACTTTTACAGTAGCTGCAACGGCAACCAAACATTTTCTGAAGTTGTTGATCAGTCTTTCGCATCGATGTGGAGGTCATTTAGGCCCACTCTTCCATGCAGAACTGCTTTAACTCAGCAACATTTGTGGGTTTTCAAGCATTCATTTCTAGTTTTTGGTCCTGCCCTATCTCAATCAGGTTTAGGTCTGGACTTTGACTAGGCCATTCCAAAACTTTTCAGCCATTCTGATGTAAACTTGATTGTGTGTTTTTTAGCTCATGGACAGATGGCCTGACATTCTCCTGTAGAATTCTCTGGTTTCTTCAATGATGGCAAGTCGTCCTGGTCCTGAGGTAGTAGTGCTGTGTGATTAGTGCTGTTTGTGGTCTGCTCGGTTTCGGTTCGATTATTTTAAAAAATATCACGGTTTTCCATTTCGGTTTCGATTTATTTTTTATATATATTTTTTACATTAAATGCACTATGCATTATGTGGGTTGAAGGCTATATTACATCACATAATATAACAATTAATAAAAGTCTGTAGCGACTGTGTCACGACTTCCGTCGAAGTTGGTCCCTCTCCTTGTTCGGGCGGCGGTCGACGTCACCGACCTTCTAGCCATCGCCGATCCATTTTTCATTTTCCATTGGTTTTGTCTTGTCTTCCATCACACCTGGTTCCAATTCCCTCAATTACATGTTGTGTATTTAACCCTCTGTTTCCCCCCCATGTCCTTGTCCGTAATTGTTTGTTGTAGTGCGTGTGCACGGTATGCTGGTATTACCAGGTTTTGTTTGACCCATTTATTGTATTGTTCTGTTGACGGTGCTTTATGGTTATTAAACACAACCATTGTAAATCAGTTTCCGCTCTCCTGCGCCTGACTTCTCTGCCGCCAGGAGCATCGCATTACAGACTGCCTATTACTGCTTATCACTTATTAACCATTTATTTGCATTACTTTAATAAAATATTAAAATTGTTGTGTATATTACATTTGTTTTATTTGATGACTTTATGATTTCATTCCAAGTCACCATCTCATCACTAGAGCTGCTGCTCATTTTGGTTAATCGCTCAGCACTATGAGGCAGCAAAGCATCCCCAAAGCATCACACTACCACCACCATGCTTGACCGTTGGTATCAGGTTCTTACTGTGGACTGCAGTGTTTGGTTTTCAACAGACATAACGGGACCCATGTCTTCCAAAATGTTATAGCTACCAGTAAATAGCTACCAGTATATAGCTCTTCATTAGAGAGACTGTAGAGTCAACCACACGTTGACTGTAAGGCTGGTTTCATCTGTCCATAGAACATTCTTCCAGGAATTTTGACGATCATCCAGGTCATTCCAGGTGCTTTTTGGCAAACTTGAGTCAACTTTTTGGATGATATGGGTCCCATTATGTATGGCGAAAACCAAACACTGCATTCCATGTCTTTACCAAACACTGCATTCCATGTCTTTACCAAACACTGCATTCCAAGTCTTTACCAAACACTGCATTCCATGTCTTTACCAAACACTGCATTCCATGTCTTTACCAAACACTGCATTCCATGTCTTTACCAAACACTGCATTCCATGTCTTTACCAAACACTGCATTCCATGTCTTTACCAAACACTGCATTCCATGTCTTTACCAAACACTGCATTCCATGTCTTTACCAAACACTGCATTCCATGTCTTTACCAAACACTGCATTCCATGTCTTTACCAAACACTGCATTCCAAGTCTTTACCAAACACTGCATTCCATGTCTTTACCAAACACTGCATTCCATGTCTTTACCAAACACTGCATTCCATGTCTTTACCAAACACTGCATTCCATGTCTTTACCAAACACTGCATTCCATGTCTTTACCAAACACTGCATTCCATGTCTTTACCAAACACTGCATTCCATGTCTTTACCAAACACTGCATTCCATGTCTTTACCAAACACTACATTCCATGTCTTTACCAAACACTGCATTCCATGTCTTTACCAAACACTGCATTCCATGTCTTTACCAAACACTACATTCCATGTCTTTACCAAACACTGCATTCCATGTCTTTACCAAACACTGCATTCCATGTCTTTACCAAACACTACATTCCATGTCTTTACCAAACACTACATTCCATGTCTTTACCAAACACTGCATTCCATGTCTTTACCAAACACTACATTCCATGTCTTTACCAAACACTGCATTCCAAGTCTTTCTGAAACAGTGTCACGACCGCAACAAAATACAATTTTGTGTTGGTATTGACTTTTTTGGGTATGACAATTTAGACTTATTTTTCACTTTTACCAATCACTGTTGCTAATATAAGGATATTATGGACTTGATCATGTGCTCATCTGAGTGTATGTCTATTGTATGTCTACTTTGCTCTCACAAGGTCGGCTCAGCGGGACTGGAAATATTGGCTGAACGCCCAGACTCTGTGGTTGCCAGGTGTTCTCCTCCTCTGCTGCCAGTTTCTGGGAGCAAACGCTTTGCTGAGAAAGGATGCACTTGGCTATCTTTGTGTAACCCGTAGTGATAGTATTTGCTGAGGGGGAAATACCTCGTCAGAGCTTCTGACTAACCTACACAAGAAGTGCTGTTTGTCTGTAATCTCTCCGCTGGCGTGAATAAACATAAATACATTTAAGCTTGCCTTTGGGGTCCTTGGTGGTAATTTCCACGACAAAGCTATAATCCTTTCTGTAACTAATGACAGACAGCAACAAGACACAATTCCATTTGTTTCTAATGATGGCTGCTTTAATGTCTGTTGATCAATGATCAGAAGTTTAACACTTCACTGTCTGTCTCCGCCTTGTGTGTTTCGTCGTTGTTTTGTTTTCGACTCCACCAGTCAAAGCCAGTTTTACCATCAGTTCTGAGTGGGTCATTCGGCGTTCGCCGCCAGGCCCCTAAATTTGAAATGAAGTGCAAACTCCGCCCAACCAGGCGAACTAGGTGGCACCGGATTGCAAAACTCTTGCACCTATATTATCAAGAAATACTGCACGATAGACCAATCACGGTAAAGCCATAATGGAGGAGGATGCTACCTAATTAGCTCATTCTTCCTCATTTCGTGAGGGTGTGGTTTATGGTATATTTCATCTGGAACCTTTTACTGCTTGTGTTTCGGGTCTGGACAAAAAAAGTAAACTGTCCCTTTAACAGTGAGGTGACTGAAGGAATTCATTGTAATCATTATTCCAACATGAAACCATTGTAGGTTTACTGATTCAGAAATATACTGTTTAGTCATGTTGTTTAGTCATTCTCTCTCTTACACACACTCACTCTCCACCTGTCTACCTCAATCCACCTCTCTCTCTCTCTCTCCCCCCCAACTCTCTCTCTACCTCTCTCTATCAGCTTCCCCAAAGTTCCACCCTATTCCCTAGTCAGTAGGTCAGTTGAAGTGAACCCCCCCAGTTGCCTGCCCCTCCCCTCCCCGCCTCAATTTTTTTCTGGAATCTCCCTGTGTAAATACTGTTTGATCCTTCTCTCTCTCTCGCTTCGTCAATGGCCCTCATTCATTCCCCCTCTCCGTCTGCATGCCTCTGTACCCCCTTCCCTCCTTCACTATTCATTCCTATGATTTTTCATGCCTGTACCTTTCCATGGCTTCCCCCCCCCCCCCCTTTAATTTGCCTCATATCGCTTACCTCCATCTTTTGCCTCTCTATACATTTAGATGGATGCTGATGTGGGTCTTCTACTAAAGCAATATACACTTTTTTTTTTAAATAGGGGTTTTGTTGATGCGAAACCCATTGAAGGTGTTATAAACACATATAATCCAGTATATTGGTAGGCTCCATATCATAATGAGTTCATGTAGTTGGCCCAATTTGCCACTCTTTCCATGTTACATCAGTGGCTCTGTGAGTATTGCTAATGGCCAAATGATCTTTAATAGTGATTGTGCTAAATGATCCGAATCAGTGTTTAACTTGCTAAATTTATTGCTGGGGATTGGGGAACATGCTGCTCCTACACACACGCACCCACAAATGTTAAGGCCTGGAGTATTTCAATATACATATAACCATTTATAAAGACATGCCTATAGAGGCAATCACACTCAGTAAAAAAAATAGATGTTTTTTTGTCACAGACATCATACACAGACACCATACACAGACATCATACACAGACACCATACACAGACATCATACACAGACATCATACACAGACACCATACACAGACATCATACACAGACATCATAAACAGACATCATAAACAGACATCATACACAGACACCATACACAGACATCATACACAGACATCATACACAGACACCATACACAGACATCATACACAGACATCATAAACAGACATCATAAACAGACATCATACACAGACACCATACACAGACATCATACACAGACACCATACATAGACATCATACACAGACATCATACACAGACATCATACACAGACACCATACGCAGACACCATACGCAGACATCATACGCAGACATCATAAACAGACATCATACATCATACACAGACATCATACACAGACACTATACACAGACACCATACACAGACATCATACACAGACATCATACGCAGACATCATACGCAGACATCATACGCAGACATCATACACAGACACCATACACAGACATCATACACAGACATCATACGCAGACATCATACGCAGCCATCATACGCAGCCATCATACGCAGACACCATACGCAGACATCATACGCAGACATCATACGCAGACATCATACGCAGATATCACACACAGACATCATACGCAGACATCATACGCAGACATCATACGCAGACATCATACGCAGACATCATACACAGACACCATACGCAGACATCATACGCAGACATCATACACAGACATCATACACAGACATCATACGCAGACACCATACACAGATATCATACACAGACATCATACGCAGACATCATACACAGATATCATACACAGGGTGGCATACAAACTTCAGACTCACCCCACACATAGATAAACACACCCACCTATGCATACCCTCTCTCTGTGTAGGCCTCTCTCTCTACCCGTCTCGCTCTCTTTCTCTCCCTCCTACTCTCTCTCTCTCTCTCTCTCTCTCTCTCTCTCTCTCTCTCTCTCTCTCTCTCTCTCTCTCTCTCTCTCTCTCTCTCTCTCTCTCTCTCTCTCTCTCTCTCTCTCTCTCTCTCTCTCTCTCTCTCTCTCTCTCTCTCTCTCTCTCTCTCTCTCTCACTCTCTCTCTCTCTCTCTCTCTCTCACTCTCTCTCTCTCTCTCTCTCTCTTCTCTCTCTCTCACTCCTCTCTCTCTCACTCCTCTCTCTCTCTAACCCTCTCTCTCTCTCTCTCTCTCTCTCTCTCTCTCTCTCTCTCACTCCTCTCTCTCTCTCTCTCTACCCCTCTCTCTCTCTCTCTCTCTCTCTCTCTACCCCCCATCTCTCTCTCTACCCCTCTCTCTCTCTCTCTCTCTCTCTCTCTCCCTCCTCTCTCTCTCTCTCTCTCACTCCTCTCTCTCTTCTCTCTCTCTCACTCCTCTCTCTCTCACTCCTCTCTCTCTCTAACCCTCTCTCTTTCTCTCTCTCTCTCTCTCTCTCTCTCTCTCTCTCTCTCTCCTTCTCTGAATGCCTACTTCTAGGCATGTGGTTAGTTGGGTGTGTTCACGGTCATCAGTGACCCATTCTATCGTTCAATTCCTTCTTTACCTGCATCACCTCTATCAGTGTGCCCAGGCCATGCATGTGTCAAACACACATACACTCCATGCTAACGTCCTACATTTACCCCCCCCCCCCCCCGATCTATTTCTGTGTCATGTGGCGAGTAGGGTGTGTGTGCTCGGTTTGCAGCCCTGCCCAGTAAAATACAGACTTTTCAAGGAAGTCAGCAATAGAATATGGTCGCTTTATTGTAATTACAAGGTTCCAGTTTTGGAAATAGCCAGGCTACCCACAAGCACTTGCTGTGTCTGTCTCTACGGCACTCGTTGCTTTTCTTTTGCACCCCCCTCAACTCCCCTGGCCAGCTCTCATTTGGTTTATTATTATTTGGCACACAAACTCAGAATCCCATTGGTAGATAAAGCACAGCCTTTGACATCATCATAGTCAATCAAATGTAATTAGTTTTCATTAGCTGAGTGTTAAATCTGGCACGTGGGACGTCAACCCTGGCCACGATGAACCACAGAGCCTTGTGGTCTTTGTCCTAACCCTAAAATTACTGCAGACAAATTAGTAGGCTTTATTAATTTAGGGCGGCTGACATTCAAGGTAAATTCAGTAATTGGTGGTTCAGACTGAACCCTAAAACCTGCTGCCCAGATTTAGTCTAGGAAGAGCATCTGCTTGTTTTGTCAGCAGATTTTACACTGTAATAATGTTTTTACAGTCAAATCTCATGGTAAAATGTCTTCTTCACATTGTGCCAAAAACGTATTCTGGGTGTGTGAAGTCAGTCATTTCGCCCATTTTGGTACCTCCATGTGCTTATGACTACTGTTGCTATGGGTGTTTGAAGGCCCAGTGTATTCTCTCCAATGTTAGGCAACTTCTTTTTGTTGTTCATAATTAAAGATATTCTAAGATATTCTTCCTTAGCCGACCACACAACACATAATTCCCCCTTCACTCTTTCATCCAATTCTCATTCTTATCTGTCCTTTTCTGCCCACCCCTCTCCTTTCCCTGCCACTGTGTATTTGGGAACCACAGGTTCAACAAAAGCTGTGATTATAGCAATTTTAAAGGCCCAATGCAGCCATTTTTGTATCAATATCAAATTATTTCTGGGTAACAATTAAGTACCTTACTGTAATAGATTTCCATTCAAATGGGCAAAAATAGCTTTTTAGCAACAAAAACAATTCTCAAGCAAGAATTTTGCTAGGATTTTTTCTGGGAGTAGTCTGAGTGGGCAGGAGAAATGGAAAACTAGCTGTTATTGGCAAAGAAGTTTGGAACTCTCTTTGTTATTGGTCTAGTAACCAATTTAATGCATGGTGATGTCACCATGGAAAGCCGAAACTCCCGCCCATACAAACCTGCTGATTAGAAGGTCTTGTGTACGTTGTATTTTCAACTATCCGGAAATAACACTGATCAAATTATTTCACACTTTTACAGTCTT
The DNA here is from genome assembly GCF_045679555.1 of Salvelinus alpinus. Taxonomy (NCBI): domain Eukaryota; kingdom Metazoa; phylum Chordata; class Actinopteri; order Salmoniformes; family Salmonidae; genus Salvelinus; species Salvelinus alpinus. The sequence goes on from NC_092114.1 coordinate 38,821,226, forward strand.
AGTTTCATCAGCTATTGTGCAATGTGGTATAAAACACAGGAAAATCTGAATGTTGGGCCTTTAATATGGATACAACCTATGGCTACAGTGCACCAGCAGAGCATGGCACAAACACATACCAAGGCTTTCTCTAGGGTGTCTCTTTTAACAGCCTGCGGCATCCACACTCCGACTTTAGGGGGCAAAAACACTTGGACCACAGAGCGTCCAATGTGCTCTACAGTCCAAAATAAAACCATAAAATTGTCACGGAGAGATTTTTGATTGTGTTTACCCCATTGCATGAGGAATTGTGTTCCGTTCAGTTGTCCAAGAACAGAGATGCTCGAGGATTTTTTTCAATCCACATATGAGTTCTGGTTGTCCCTTTTTTAGGTTTTCCAATAGTAGTCTTGCTGTTAGCTATGAATATTGTCTGAGCGCTGTTGCCATATAATCCCTGATTCATAATTGGTGGATGCAATAGTTGATGGTTGGTGACTCTTGAGCAGTGTATTAACATTGGCTGATGAATTATTCGTTTCCATTGTATTTTTTTAATACTTATCACTATAGTTTCTTATAAAGGGGAGCATGATTTTCATAAGAGGCCTTTCATGCAAAAGCCTGGACAGTGCCAGTGTGCAGAACCCTAAAAAAAGACCTTAGTCCTTTCTACTTCTAAATGATCCCTTACTTAGTCCTCGGAATTGCAGACTAGCATCCAGTCGAGACACGAGTGATTGGGACTGAGAGGTGGGATGGTCAAAATACCACAAAATATAAACGTTTTTTTGCCTTCAGCGACTCAAAGTAAAAAATAGGGGATAAATGAGAGGGAGGGAGTGAGAAAGAGGCAAAGAACATCAAAGGATGATTATATTTCATTATTGCCTTCTGGCTCTGCGTTCAAAGATATGTCCTAAACACAGGTTTTGCCGTACAGCAATTTACAAAGCATACAGCCAGACCGGTACATCTGTTCTTATGATAACTTTGAAATAGAGAATAATATGGACATTTAAGTTTACGATAGACAGGGAGAACTATTAGCAGCCCTTTGAAACAACCTTGTATGAAAGGTTTATCCTCATTCAAAGAAAACTATTAGAGGCAACGCAATTACCTGAACATCTTATGAGAGAGACGTATTATAACAGTATTTTTGATTGGCTTTTTCTTTACTGTTGGGCTGTAGACTTCGCCAGTTTTGATAAACTACGTTTGTTAAAGACGTGCAGATGTGACACTATTGGGGGAAAAAGAATACCTCTTCAGCAATATTGTTTTTCTTGTTGTCAGATTGAAATCAAATGTAAAACATCTCAATACACTTTACTGTAAAAATGACAATAAAAACAACAACATAAGAAACGAGAAATATACATTACTACAAAATAAAGTATACAAAACTGGAAATAATACACCTCGATCCAGGACCCCAGTCTATGAATAACTGTCTTCAGGTCACAGGGGAGGTGATTGAGGCAGCCAGTGATCTCTAACTCTGCTACACTATACATATACAAAAGTATGTGGACACCCCCTGTAACACTCACTACTGAGTTCGTATAGTATACCTGTAGTTCCAAACTGCCTCTGGAAGCAAAATCAGCACAATAACTGTTCGTCGGGAGCTTCATGAAATGGGTTTCCATGGCCGAGCAGCTGCACACAAGCCTAAGATCACTATGCGCAATGCTAAGCGTTGGCTGGAGTGGTATTAAGCTCGCCGCCATTGGACTCTGGAGCAGTGGAAACATGTTCTCTGGAGTGATGAATCACGCTTCACCATCTGGCAGTCTGACGGACGAATCTGGGTTCGGTGGATGCCAGGAGAACGCTACCTGCCCCAATGCATAGTGCCAACTGTAAAGTTTGGTGGAGGAGAAATAATGGTCTGGGGCTGTTTTTCATGGTTCAGGCCAGGCCCCTTAGTTCCAGTGAAGGGAAATCTTAACGCTACAGCATACAATGGCATTCTAGACGATTCTGTGCTTAAAACTTTCTGACAACAGTTTGGGGAAGGCCCTTTCCTGTTTCAGCATGACAATACCCATGTGCACAAAGCGAAGTCCATACAGAAATTGTTTGTCGAGATCGGTGTGGAAGAACTTGACTGGCCTGCACAGAGCCCTGACCTCAACCCCATCGAACACATTTGGAATGAATTGGGACGCCGACTGCGAGCCAGGCCTAATTTCCCAACATCAGTGCCCGACCTCACTAATGCTCCTGTGGCTGAATGGAAGCAAGTCCCCGCAGCAATGTTCCAACAACTAGTGGAAAGCCTTCCCAGAAGAGTGGAGGCTGTTATAGCAGCAAAGGTGGGACCAACTCCATATAAATGCCATGATTTTGGAATGAGATGTTCGACAAGCAGGTGTCCACATACTTTTGGGCATGTGTTCTATATCATCAGATCTAGGCAATGCAGATTTGCAGCTCTAACCATTTGTAATGGACTTACTATGGAATACTTGACCATTTCCATCAATGACTAGCACAAAATACTTCCCATTGTAGCTGTCAATCCATCTGACGATCAACTCTGAAAACGACTATGGATATTGATAGAAAATATTGTTGTTGGCAGCCCTATATTGTGATTGTCTTCGGGGCCCACTGCCCTGCCTAAGAAAAAATATGGGAACACTAACATCAGTGGCAATCAGAAAATGTATGCTTCAAGTGGTCTGTATGCTTCAAGTGGTCAATTCAGAGGATGGATTGATATTCAATGTATGTTTTTCATATAAAAGAACTGACCCCAACTCTAAACCCAAAACCCTGTTATATCTGGCCTACTCACGTAAACCCCCAGTGTCATAAAACAGCTGTGGGAATGAAAATGGACAAGTTCAAGTTATGATCATGAGAAATGTGCCTGCTTTGCAATAAACGTCCTCACTGTCGCACCTGGTTAGCCGCTGACGCCACGTTGGACTGACCAATCAGACTTCACAGGAGCACGGGAAGCTCGAAGGCATCTTAATATGGGCGTGGATTACATTCGTGTGCGAGTTCGGACAGCGAAATGATTGGCTGCGGCAATTCCTACACAGTTTTTGCGGACCCATCCGGCCTACAAGGTCCGGCTGTCTTATCGGGATATACCGGGACTGAAAAAAATCTGTTTGACCGACCGACAGACAGACAGACAGACAGACGGACGCTCGTAATTTAAAAAATCGAGAATATGCCTGGAAAGAGCGCAACACAGTGCAAAGGATACTAAGACAAGGGTGAAAAGTAGAAAATAGAAGGCGCGACAGCAATTTGTCCCTAATAAGAAAGCACAGGTTTACATTCAGGATTGTGCGTGCATCCCTTGTGCAATAATACTACTCCACATGCAATATAAACTTTCCATTTATCGCATGCTCTATTCCTCTAGCCATCTCTCAATTTTTCTCACTTGCACACGTAACCCACACGTAACCTACGTGTGCCGCGCGCGCGCAATTACCCACAATCTCTCCCTCCCTCCTTCCCCACTGCCACTCAGTCATTCTCTCTCTCCGCACGCACACACACGCTCCCTCACTTTTCGTGGGAGAAAGTAGGAAGGGGGAGAGAGAAAGAGAAAGGAGAAGGTGATTTCAGGTCTCTCTGCTCTCTCCGTGGTGGGTACTCATATCCACTCCGCTGACTCAATGGAGCTTTAGCACTAGGGATATAAAATCAATATTTATTGCCCGTACCCCTTTTACTATTTAAAATTTGTACATAGCATAGGTAGATATAGGTCACTTATTAAAGAAGCGTTAAGGAGAGGTAAAATACGTCTCCAGAGGCGAACCTTTTTCTTCTTTTTTTGCCTCACAGAAGGTCCAGTCGAAACTCTCTTCGACTGACTTTCTGTGAGAGAGGATATCTAATTTGAACATATCCTACCTTATAGTCCAGCGTCAAACAACTAAAAAACTATGGATATTCGAGATTGCCCCTTTCGGAAGAAGCGGAGACCATGGCCCTTGGACTTTTCCTCTTTTGCCTTGGTAACCCTGGTGCTCGCGCTGTGCCAACTACCCGTGGCTCGGGCAGGTAAGATGGCTTTTATTTTTTAGCGTTCCAGTAAGACTTTGTAGCTAAATATTTGTCTGAAATGCCATGCATATTGTACCAAATCTCAGAATTATCAAGCACTGACTGCCTGTACCGTGCTATTTGCGTTCTAAAAGTGATGCTATTTGGCATGATTTCCAACGATTGTAGCCTAGGTTTACAGGTGACCTGTGGTAGTTTAGCCTACCGCTAGCCTACATTACCCCAAAACAGTACATTCTGAACAGGGTTTATAACTCATTTAATGTTCTTCTCAAACAATATTTTGAGGCTTTTTTCTTTGTCTTCTTCCTCAATTGGCGGTAGTGAAACGCGCTGCGCTGACAGGTGTCAGTCAGTGCGCTATTGCAGTTAGTCCAACGGCTCAACCATTTCGGATATTTAGACGCTTTTTGTAGTTGTTGTGAATGTAATGTTTTATTCTAGATTTGACAATAGCTTTAAACGAAAAAGTTTTTGAAGGAGGAATTAAGTTAGGTTTTGTGGAAGTTTTTGACAACCTCGTGCGCCATTGCGCATGGATGAGCTTGTCATTCCAGACGGGGCCATAGGATAGGACGGTTCGTTCAGCAGCCGACATTATACTGAGATAGGCTACTTTGGAGTTCACGTGTGATTTATCGTTCTCTTCACTACTGGATGTAGGTATGTGCGTATGTGGATATACAGTGGCAACGTCAAAGTAATGACTGTGGACATTATATGGTGACTTGATTAGATATGTATCAGTTCACCCCGCCCCTCCCCATCACCATCGCCTCTCATCACCCTATTGTTGTGTGAGGATGGTTTTGCATTGTAATGGTTGTATGTATGTACTGTGACAATGGAAGGATTTTTTTTGTGTTCCATCCTGTCTTTAGGCCTGCCTGTGATAGCCCATAACTTACGTTGTTTAACATTGGTCACCTCTATTGTTTTTTCTCGGTTTCTAAAATTAGTTACCATTGTTTTTATTAAGTTACTGTATCATGATTGAATCATATTATTGATTTATATGATCCTTTTGAACAATAAGCAGTTTAAAGCGAACAACAGCTTATGCTTAACAATACCCTAGTTGACAATAGCTGATCAATAATTTTAATTAGGTCTACTTAATAATTAGGCTTTTATAATCAGTTATCGTTATGATTATAATACTTGTAATTAGACATGGATAACTATTTATTTTACGATTCAAACAGCGTCAATGTTTTTTCGAAGAATTTGGTGTCAAAGAATGTCTTCAAGGCAGGACGGTAATTCCGTGATTGACCACTACATTATAACATGCGCATTTGGGTCTTTCCGTCCTGTTTAACACAGAGGTACCATTCATTCCCACAATTCTACTAGTTGTGCTCTTAGTAAAATGTTACTTCTGTAGAATTTAACTTTGATCAATTATTTATTTATTTAGTTGGACATAGGTAACTAATAACAATCTTAGACAATTGGAATAGGCCTACAATTGAACCATTAAAGGTGACACCTTATTCTGCTAATATAATAGGCACTCGTATAATTATATTATAGCATAACAATAATATCCTACAGTTTTATATAGCAATTGCATATGTATGAGGCCCACGTAAGAAGAGCACTGCTTGTGGTGCCTGCATGGGAAACCTCTTGCAAGATATTGGCAATGTAATAGATTAATATAGCCAACATTTTCAAAATACATAGCTGTTCTCTTCAGGTGCGACATTGGATGAATGCGACTTTATTCTTCAGTTTTGGTTAATTACGCTTGAATGCCCTAGGCGTTTTAAGTGGGAATAGATGCTGGTGTGTACGGATGGGGGTTTGTAACATAATGTGTGCGCTCTTCTGTTTTCCTTGGCTCGAGTTCCAATTTCAGATTGCCGAGCCGATTGAATTTTTCCGTCGTCCGACTGCTGTGTGTATTTTGGAGGAGGAAGTCTGAACATTTTTGCTTTTTATGAATAGGTTATTATACGGGAGTGTGTGCTTCTGCGAGAACGAGTCGGAGAGAGAGAGGTACGGAGAGAGAGAGGTACGGAGACTGAAAGCGTGTGTGTCTCCGACTGTATGTTCGCTTTGTACAGTTGTGTTTTTTTTATGCGTCTGTGAACCCTATGGATTTTTTTCAATTTCGGGTGATGAAGTGCCCCTTTCAAACGAATGTGCACCGCTGTGTCTCTGACACCTTGGACTGTTTTTCTCACGTTATGAACTATATGGATGGAGTGTGCTTGCAAAAATGCATGAGATCACTTACAAGTTCAGAAGTGCTTTCTCTTTATTATAATTACTTAACGAACAGAATATTCGATGGATTCGCATAATCTTCTTTCCATAGTTAGGCACACCTGTGCGGGAAGTGTCCTTGCGCACGTTTGTAAGACAAGGCAGTATCTAAACATTCATTCAAACTCCTGCTACTACCCATGCTACTGCGTGATAGCTTCTTGGTTTATGCTGTTCACAAATGGCATGTGGATATAGGCTAAACACTAAACAGGTCCCCACCCAGGCAATGAAAGCCCGAATTAGAGATTGTCTGTGCTGTGGCTCCCTCAGAAGGTCTGCCCCTACTGTTTATCCTCATCCCTCTGGGGTAAAAAGTGCGCATATATAGCATGACAGACACAGAGGGTACAAGGAATGAATGCAGGGTTTTGTAAATGAACAAAATATGTAGGCAATATTTTCTTAAAATGGATGTTCCTTAACCTAATTTCAAAGCAATCATTCTCAAAGAACGGTCTGTCTCACATATTCTAACCAAAACACCTTCCCTTACTTACACCCTCTTCCCCCTGCGCTCTCTCACTCTTTCTCCCCCTAGCAGTCACAGAGGTAGTGAATAGAGCCACTGTGTGGCCGACTAGTAGGGCCCTGGCTATTTGTCCTCAGCCTATGCCACAGGCATGCTTGTGGGTGTACATACGTCTGAGTATTTATCTATGTGTACTCTGCAACTGGATGCCTGTCTCCTTTAATGTCCTTTGTCTTGTCTTTTTTCCCCACGTGGGACATATTATTCACATATTTCTTGTTTTCTCTCTCTCTCTCTCTCTCTCTCTCTCTCTCTCTCTCTCTCTCTCTCTCTCTCTCTCTCTCTCTCGCTCTCTCTCCCTTCCCCTCTCCCTCTTTCTCTCCTTGCCTTGGCATGCTTGTTGCTTTTGTCCAGTTGCATGTTGTCCCTGAAGTTGAGCAGTACCGTAGCCGCTTTAGCTGCCTCCAACAGGAAGCAGCGGTGGTGGAGATCTTGTCAGACCACCACACTACCTACGAGAAACTGTTCAGTCACAAGGGCCTAGTGTTAGTGTACCATGAGAGGTGTCCGTCTCCTCCATTCACTTATGGGAGTTGATGAGGGGTTCAGGGTTGGTCAAGAGCCCACAAAGAAAAACCAAAGGGGCATCAAGGCATCCACGATGTGTCATGAACCCACACCCCCCAGTTGCCCACATCCCACTCCGCACACCCAGACATAGACTTAGGGCTTGGCCCATGCAGCCAAACTGTAGATGTGAAACGTACCGAAGGCCCTAACTGCGTATCAAGCTGTAAATCCGAAATCTTGCAGTGTCAAAAAGGTCCTACCCAGTTCACGTCGCCGCCCACCATAAATGTCATAGTCACGTTTCAGACTAACCACAGTAGCCCATCAGACTAGACCCCATCAGACTAGACCCATTCAGACTAGACCTCGTCAGACTAGACCCCATCAGACTAGACCCCGTCAGACTAGACCTCGTCAGACTAGACCCCGTCAGACTAGACCCCGTCAGACTAGACCTCGTCAGACTAGACCCCGTCAGACTACACCCCGTCAGACTAGACCCCATCAGACTAGTCCCCGTCAGACTAGACCCCGTCAGACTAGACACCGTCAGACTAGACCCCGTCAGACTAGACCCCGTCAGACTAGACCCCGTCAGACTAGACCCCGTCAGACTAGACCCCGTCAGACTAGACACCGTCAGACTAGACCCCGTCAGACTAGACCCCGTCAGACTAGACCCCGTCAGACTAGACCCCGTCAGACTAGACCCCGTCAGACTAGACCCCGTCATACTAGACCCCGTCAGACTAGACCCCGTCAGACTAGACCCCGTCAGACTAGACCCCGTCAGACTAGACCCCGTCAGACTAGACCCCGTCAGACTAGACCACGTCAGACTAGACCCCGTCAGACTAGACCCCGTCAGACTAGAGGCACTTTCAGCACTCTGCTTTTGAGGAGATGATTTGGGTTTTGCGAGAGAGATAGTTAGACATCTTTCCTTCAAGGGTTTTCTGAAAATTTACTTGCCAAAGTGTGCCAAAGCATAATCATACACTGTCAGTCTAGACCTACTGTTCCTGGTAGACTAATCACTGTCATTTTCCTGGTTGTAGGAAGTGTGTTGGAGTGTCCGGGAACTCAGATGGGTACTTTTGCATGTAGATTTGTATCAATTATTTCAGACTGGCAATATTTTATATACGTTTGAAGGCCTCAGCTGTCATGCATGAGATGTAAGAATAGAAATGACAGATAATGCATTCTGCTATTGTACAGTCTAATCCGGGACTGAAGTTAGAATTTATGGACCTAGTTATCTAGAATTCTCTTGCTATTTTAGTGTCGTTTTTGATCACGATAAGTGTTTTAGAGACCTATGATTTGCACAATGTATGGTTGCTTTTGTGGACAATTCACAGGAATCCAGACAGTTTCTGTGTTTAAATGGCTGCTTGTCTATACCACAGTCTATACCATTTACATTTACATTTAAGTCATTTAGCAGACGCTCTTATCCAGAGCGACTTACAAATTGGAAAGTTCATACATATTCATCCTGGTCCCCCCGTGGGGAATGAACCCACAACCCTGGCGTTGCAAGCGCCATGCTCTACCAACTGAGCCACACGCTGACCCCCTTCATATAACATAGTGGGCCATTTAGAGAGCCTGCCATCGTCTCCCACCTCACATGGTGTTCGAATTCGAGACAATGTTCACCGATAAAGATTTCAAAATGTGTTGGTGATTTTCAGAAGGGATTTTCCCAATTCGGATGGGCTGTTTCCAAGGGTCTCCATAAACGATGAGGATACCTTATTGTTCTGTAATCTGCATAGTTCCACAGCACTATTTAACAAGGCTGACTATCACCATTCCTAGTCTCAGTGGTAAATGAGGTTTAAGCTCTTTGGTATACTTTGCTAAAGTCTGGTTTGATTTCACTGTTTTCTATAAAAAAAATCAAGAGAGTCTGTGTATAAACTCTCAGTAATTTATTGGGTAAAACACTGTTTACCAGTCAGACTCATGGTTATGGCAGCTATGTAACATTACAAAGTGACAACAGTTTATGTTGTATATCTATAAAAGGCATTGAATTTGGACTTACATGTCAAACAGAGTTGTGGAGCTCCTGGTTAGGATGTGGGACTAGTTAAGCCAGGTGTTTAACATGGAAAGGCACTAACTTGTTACTCCCTGAGTTGGGATTCTTGCTTGTGCTTCTGTTGGATACTAGGCCTAACTGCCAAGAAGACATGTGCAGTATCTTAGCCTTCCAACTTTGCTGCAGTTCTTTATTTGGCCGTGGCTGTCTGGGCTTGTATGTTTTAGTAGGCCACCAAGGCCTATCATATTGTGGTCCGCGTATCCTCCCTTAGGGCTAATCCTATCCTAGGCCCAACTGAGTCACTGGCTGAACTGAACCACATTCGTCACAGTCCACGTTGGCACTCTGCGGTAGAACTGCCGGTCGGGGATAGGCCTAGTTTTTGTAGCATAGGGCAATGGTTAGGTTTAAATCTTCCTAGCCTGGTTAAACCAGACTGAATGCTACGTTCGAAGTAAAACATTAGTGAACGTAGCACTCCGTCTGTTTTCACCAGGCTATAGCTAATCCACCTCCTCACTAGCTTTATATTAAACAGAACGAGCTGTGATTCACCACTGTCCACCATGCTGTCCTGCTTGTCTTATCCTACCGTTCACCCAGAGTTGCTTGAGGGTACGATCCCTTACGTAGAAGAATGAGGGCTTTCCTATGTTATGTTTAATAGCGTTGACTTGTGATCTTGTTTATAGCACCTATTGTGATCTTCTACTCGACTGAATGTTTTTCCAGAAGCTGCAGGCCTCAGACAAAATAAAGTGCAACCGTTACTAGTTTAGTCCTAAGCTGTAGTCAGGGGCGACAATAGATTGTCTGATAATGTGATCTCCTGTCTAGTAATGTCTCTGTCGAATGAAACGTGTTTGGAGATACCCATGACCTTATTAGGACCAGACATGGAGGTGTGTTAGCTAGGCTGTTTGAAACGTTGATCATACCCAACACTGTATGTACATGACAGACGACAAGTGGTTTCTTTAATTGTATGATATGGCAAAGTTTCATCAGTGGTTTTGTGAAATGGTTTGATGGTTAGAAGTCGTTAGAAGTTTCTCAACTTGAGGTTGAGTTCGTCAATCTTCAGTAGTCTCTTACACTTTAACCCCAGGCAACTCTTCCAAACATTTTACCTCACTTTGAAATCTCTACCGCAGTGACAAGTTGTGCGGTCTTTCATATTAAATCGTGATTGTATATAAATATATGTCTATCATATGTCTCAATAACTCCTTTTTATAGTGCGGGTGGTTATAATGGATTTTCTGTCTGTGTACATGGATGATTATAAATACATTATAACTATAGAGAATGATACAAATTATAGGTCTAACCTCCAGTCTGAGCTGAACACACATGCCTAACTGTTGTGGTTGGCTGGAGAGAACGATAGAGTGAGAGTTCAAAGAGAGGAAATCGAGGACAAACTTGGATTTGGTCTGGGTCCTTTTTCGAAGGCAAGCATCATCTTCCATGTCATCTATGTTTTAACTCTTTTCGCTTCCTATTTTTGTCTCCTTCTCATTCCGTCCTGTCTGCAACTCTTTTCTGTTGTCTCTCTCTTTGTTTGTCTCACTCTCTCTCTCTCTCTAACAATGTCCGTTTGGTGTGGCAGTAAAGGTCAGAGGTCAAGGTGTCAGGTTGTGAGTCTGTCTGGTATTTGGCGCCGTACGAGGAGGCCCCAGGAGAAAGAGTGAAAGGAGCAGGGGTGGAGGCGGGAAACAAGAGGTTACCCATTTCTTTGCTTTTCACCCCCAATATATTGTTTGTATTTTAACATTAATTATACCTTTGGAAAGAATTGAGGGGTGACGAACGCTCCTCAGTCCTGGTTCTCACCCTCCTTGTTTAACGTTGGACAGTGTTACAAAAGTCTAGAGGATCATCTGGAGTGTGACTGATCTGGTCTGCAGTGGTTTCAAAGGGCTCTGTTTAGCGTGTGTATGTCATGTCACCTAGTCTCCTTCAACAGTGTCTGTTCACAGTCTCTGTGTTTGGACAGTCTGTGTTTGGGTCAGTTAACAGTTTTATGGTCAAAAATGTATTGGCTTGGATGTATGGACTCATTGTTTAAACTGTGATCAGTTATGAACACTGTTGAATGGTTTTATTGGTGTGTGTGTGTGTGTTTGTGTGTGGGGTTTGTGCCTTTGTGTGTGTGCTGTACAGTGTGCATTCTGTCACGAATACAATGAAACAGTAGGCTATACCCATCAGTGTTTTATGCCATCCTATCAAGGCATAGATTGCTTTTCACCCCCAATATATTGTTTGTATTTTAACGTTAATTATACCTTTGGAAAGAATTGAGGGTGAAATAAGACATGCAACTGCAGACACAAATGTAATGAATAGAGATAACAGTCCTTATTCTACCTGACAGACAATCACGTCTGCTCTACACAGTACTTTTCTATCTGAGCGTTCTGTCACATTTTACCCTCCTTTCTGACAGCTGTCAGGAGAGTTCTGTGTCTGACCTAGCCCCATCTAGTGGTCAATTAAGTTAATTACACTAATAAAGCAGCCGTCCCGATCCTGTTTCAAATCAATCAAATCAAATCATATTTCTTTACCTGCACTTCATTACGTTGCACGACATTTTCCAATTGTCTTACATTTAGAATAGTTTTGATTGGGCTTAGTGCTATATGTGAACCATTTTTCTTCATAATAAGGCCTGCATATAAAAGACACCATGAACAATTTCTAACATCCTGGTTTATAATGGATGGAGCATACTACTTACTGTACATGTATGTAGGCTATTTCCATGAAAGAAAATTGATAGGCTAGTTCAATGACTGTGTGATTGGGTAATGTGATTCCATAATCACTGTAGCTCACTATCCGGTGTATGTGACAATAACACATCGCTTTTTGTTTTACTATGTTGCTGTGAATAAAGCAACGTGAAGGACAATAGAATGATTCTCATTTACAGCACAGGGTGTTAACTCCCTTGACACACCCGGTACTCCCATTTAATGACGCTGTGTACAGGGTGGTCTCTACTCTGTGACCATACGTGAGTGGCTAAAGGGGAGGGCGAGAGAAGAAAGAAAGCAGGCAAAGAGAAGGCGGGGGCTTGCCTGCGTGCCTGCCTTGTCTAACCCCGTCTGGCTCCATATTTTCCGCTCCTTGTCCCGCGTTTATGTTTTTTGGGGGGGTTGTGTATTTCTGACGTTATATTTTGGTTCGTTCTCCTCTCCCAAGGCCTACTGACAGGAAGGGCCCATTGAGCAGAGCAGCGGTGAGCGGGCCGAGACAGAGGTGCTCATTGTGCGCGTGATCCTGCGTTGGAGTCTGACCCAGGCCGTGCTGTCCGCGGTTTCTCTCCTCCCACCTCTCTCGTCCTCTTTCGCTCTCGTCCCTCTCTCACTGTCCTCTCATCCTTCGCTCTCTCCCTCTTTCTTACCCCCTTCTCTAACTCCCCCCCCCCCCCCCCCGTCTCGTCTCGTTCTCCCAGTTCCTGTTTCGGAGAGTTAATGGGGCATTACAATATCACTCTCCCACTCTCTCTGTCTGTAGAGAATTCCCCCTCTGCTACACCGTTGATCCCTCCTCTTCCCTCTCTCTCTCAGTTAGTGTGCTGCTAATAGACTGTGGTCCCGATTCTCTGAGTCAATATTAACGCACCATTTGAGAGTTCACCATAAATATGGTCATCTGAGGCCTTCAACCATGTTGCTAGCAGGGTGTCACCTAAACACAATTAGCATGGATTGGATCATTGTGATGAAAATGATATAATATCATATGGTCCAGTTCATTGGTATTGAGACTCCAATACAGAGTACAGGCTGGCTTATGGGAATAATAGTATTCTATCATTACATATGAATGTGCTTTGGTTGGGGGCATTTTTCAATGATCAAAAGATACATTCCTATTCCAGGCTAGGATTGCTTTTCTCTTTCATTTCAAAGTGCTGTTTGTTAAAGTGGCTGGAAATGGCTATAGTAAATGTGGCTTACTGTTTTTTTTTTATGTAATGGCAACATTAAAGGTCTGTGGTAATTCAGTCATCCCAATACTTCCTGCCTGTGAAATGCTTGACTGGCATCATAAGGATATTAGGACGAGTGTCACTGCAGGGTGCGCTATAAATGAAACTTTGCCGCCCACTAACAGTATAGAAAAATGTACCTAGCGTCTCGAACACAGACAGGGCAGCCAAGACCAACTCTGACTGCAATAATACAACCTTGAGGAAAGCCTGAAACACTGAAACATGGTGAAGAAAGATGGGAGTACTCAACTTGTTTAGGCTGTACACACTGCTCTCTTGTTGGAGTGTCTAGGAACTTAGTCACATTCCTGAACCAACCAAGGTCCCCATTCCGGCTAAATTGGTAACTGGGTGGAGTCAAAACGATTTATCCTGCTAGGTAATAGAGCATGTTGGAAATAATAAGTGCTTTGTTGAGTACATGAAATCAAGCATGCCTTCTTGCATCGCATGAAGTTGTTGGACTTATCTCAGAATCTCTGTTTCCTGGTTTGATTGAATAAGTCTGTAGCATTCCACATCTTATCCAACCAAGTCTTACTTGGGCAGAATAGACAGGTTCAACGTGGCACATTGACTGAGGGCCAGTTTCCCAGATTAAGCCTAGTCTTAGCTAAAGAGCACGCTAAATGGAGAATCTCTATTGAAAGTGCTTTTTAGTCCAGATGTAGGCTTAATGTAGACCTGGGAACCTGGCCCTGAGGCGCCAGCCCATTGGTTTAGGCCTGGGAAACTGGCCCTGAGGAGTCAGCCCATTGGTTTAGGCCTGGGAAACTGGCCCTGAGGAGTCAGCCCATTGGTTTAGGCCTGGGAAACTGGCCCTGAGGAGTCAGCCCATTGGTTTAGGCCTGGGAAACTGGCCCTGGGGAGTCAGCCCATTGGTTTAGGCCTGGGAAACTGGCCCTGAGGAGTCAGCCCATTGGTTTAGGCCTGGGAAACTGGCCCTGAGGAGTCAGCCCATTGGTTTAGGCCTGGGAAACTGGCCCTGAGGAGTCAGCCCATTGGTTTAGGCCTGGGAAACTGGCCCTGAGGAGTCAGCCCATTGGTTTAGGCCTGGGAAACTGGCCCTGAGGAGTCAGCCCATTGGTTCAGCCAAGCAAAGTATGGGTGACAGACAGTCATACCTGGTATGGAGGCAGGATGTGAGATTGGCGGTGGATTCTGCGGTCGGTTTATTCTGTTTGCACAGACTCTATGACTCTTCCATGACTCAGCACTATCACATTTATGGTGCTTGTTATATTTGCTTGACAGACACTGGTTGAATAGAGGAGCCTGTTCCTCAGGTTAGATAGATAGTGGACTAGACTTGGGGACCTTCTATTGCCGTAAAAACCTTTTGTATGTATTTTTCTTACAGAAATAATTATGTATATGATACTTTGACCTCTGGATGAGTGTAGGTGTAGGATATAGGCCTAATATTGAATCTACAAATCTAACTGGAATGGTTGTTGTCTGTGGTGGGTCTCAGACGACGACCTATAAAGAAACATATTGTAAGGTGATTCTAGTCAATTGGTTTCAATGTCAAAGCTATATCATGATAGAGTCCATTCATGAAGATGTAACAAAGGATCACGACCATAACTCCATGCAGTTTTGTCTATTAACCCCCCCCCCCTCTCTCTCTCTCTCTCTCTCTCTCTGTCTCTCTCCATCTCTCTCTCGCTCTCTCTCTCTCTGTCTCTCTCTCTCTCTCCGTCTCTCCTCAGATCCAGTGGATGTGTTGCGGATGCTGCAGCTGCCCTCTCTCCCCGAAGGGGTGCGGAAGGTTCCAGGCTTCTGCACCTCCCGCCGTGCCGGCTCCGCTGACCATGCCTACCGCATCACCAAGAAGGCCCAGATCTCTGCCCCCACCAGTCAACTCTTCTCAGGTACAGTACCTCTATATCCATGTCTAACTAGGGTCCTGTTCGTTAGGCACCAAACGGAAGAAAACGGATTCAAACATGGACTTTCCTAATAAGAAACGTTCCTTTTTGTTTTCCGTTGCAAAGCGCTTTAAAATGTCTTCCGTTGGGTGCCCTAATGAACACGACCCAGGCCTCAACTGGACTGAAGCCTCAACATACCTCATCTCTCAGGTTGACTTGGAAAGACGTGGTCGACATTACCTGTAAATGGGATGGATTGCTGAAATAATGGACACAGACTGGGGCATACAATTTATGCCACGTGCATTCTGTGAATTTATTTTTGTAATGTGTCATGATTGCTATTTTTGTCTCTTTTAGTGGTTCTTATCATTGTTGTTTGGTTTTAGGGTTTATTTTCATCCTACAATTACCATAAGGAGGTTAGTTGGGCCATAACTTTGCAGCTTTAGTGCTAGATTGCTTTTGCGTTAGGCATGTCATTATTTCGTGCAAGAGCATGTGAAATGTAAATGCCTTTGGAAGAGCCTAAACAAATGAAGGGCCAACTAACTATCGTCTGAGACCCTGAAGCGCGCGAGGATTGTAAGTAGCACTTATGTGGTTGAAAGATATCCTGAAAAGTCAGAAGCTCATTTTCTTAGTCTGGGTTTTCGACACCCACCTCTTATGTCTGTTCACACTTCAATCCTTCAAACCCTCACCTTTAAGATCCAATCAAATGTGCAGCTGTCTACACTTAGACACCCCTAACTCTAATTTGTCATCAGTCGTCTACCCTGCTCCTGTGTCTAATATCCTTCTTCTCTCAATGCCTCCCTCTCTCCCCTCTTCCTTCTTCCACCAATGCCTCCCTCTCTCCCCTCTTCTTTCTTTCCTCCATGCCTCTTTCTCCTCTTTTCCTCCCTCCCCCCTTCAGGTCGTTTCCCAGAGAACTTCTCCATCATGGCCCTGGTCAAGGCCCATGCGGGCCTCCAGGCCTTCCTGTTGTCCATCTACAGTGAGCAGGGTGTCCAGCAGCTGGGTGTGGAGCTGGGACGCTCCCCCGTCTTCCTGTACGAGGACCAGACCGGCAAGCCCGCCCCCGAGGACTACCCCCTCTTCAGTGGCGTCAACCTGGCCGACGGCAAGTCAGTAACAACGCGTCCCGCGGCTCTGTGTGTGTGTGTGTGTGTGTGTGCCTGTGTCAGTATTTGCATGTGTACTGGGTTTGTTTGATGGACTACAGTTTTCAGTGTTTGCATGCATTCTTGTTTTTGTTTTATGCAACTGCATTACATCATATGAATATCTTCTTGATTAGTCAGATTTTGCAGGGTTGTTATGAGATTTGACACATTTTGCCTCAGTGTCCCATAACAGTGGTTTTCAAACCTCTCCTCTAGAACCTCGAGACGTTTCACAATTTTGTTGTAGCCCTGAACTAAGTCACCGATTCAACTTATCAAGGGCTTGATAATTAGTTGACAAGTTGAATCTGGTGTGCTAACGCTGGAATAGTTCAAATACATGGAACGGCTGGGGGTCCCATAAGTTTTTCACACACACACACACACACACACACACACACACACACACACACACACACACACACACACACACACACACACACACACACACACACACACACACACACACACACACACACACACACGTACAACTTACACTGTATACAGCCCTCCAGCACATTACACAGTTGTGCTTTACCTCCTCCCTGCCTGTAGGTGGCACCGCATCGCTATCTCCGTGTCGAAGAAGAACGTCACCCTGCTCCTGGACTGTAAGAAGCGCATGACCAGGGCCCTGCCTCGCAGCAACAGCCCCGTGGTGGATACCAAGGGCATCACCGTGTTCGGAGCACGCCTGCTGGACGATGAGGTCTTCCAGGTCAGAGGTCACACAGTTAGTCACTAGTGCCAAAGAGATATGAATGACAGTAGTGCCATAGAGACATACATGACACTAGTACCATAGAAATATAAATGACACTAGATCCATAGAGATATACATGACACTAGTACCATAGAGATATACATGACACTAGTACCATAGAGATATACATTACACTACTGCCATAGAGATATACATTACATTAGAACCATAGAGATATACATTACACTAGTGCCATAGAGATATACATTACACTAGAACCATAGAGATATACATTACACTAGTGCCATAGAGATATACATTACACTAGAACCATAGAGACATACATTACACTAGAACCATTGAGATATACATTACACTAGAACCATAGAGACATACATTACACTAGAACCATAGAGATATACATTACACTAGTGCCATAGAGATATACATTACACTAGAACCATAGAGACATACATTACACTAGAACCATAGAGATATACATTACACTAGAACCATAGAGATATACATTACACTAGTGCCATAGAGATATACATTACACTAGAACCATAGAGACATACATTACACTAGAACCATAGAGATATACATTACACTAGAACCATAGAGATATACATTACACTAGAACCATAGAGATATACATTACACTAGAACCATAGAGACATACATTACACTAGAACCATAGAGATATACATTACACTAGAACCATAGAGATATACATTACACTAGAACCATAGAGACATACATTACACTAGAACCATAGAGATATACATTACACTAGTGCCATAGAGATATACATTACACTAGAACCATAGAGATATACATTACACTAGAACCATAGAGATATACATGTCCCAATATTATTAGGCTGCTATCTTTTCTCGTCTCCTCTCCTTCCTGAACATTGATAGGTAGAAAGACTGAAAATGGGTCTAACTTCTTTCTTTGACCTATCAAGTTTTTACAGGTTTGTGGTCTGAAAGGAAAAGGGGCCAGGAATGTAGAGGCTCCTGGGACACGGTTACCATTACTGTCTGTTGTAATGGCAGCACTTTCATTAAGATCTGCTTCAGGAAATAGGCTCATGTTATGTTCCAAGCTGAACCACTCACAATGACTGTAATGTTCTTCATTAACCTTCATGTTCTTCTTCTTCTTGTTTGTCCAGCAAAAACCCGATCAACCCTTCAAAGGCAGCGGATCTGCTTTCAGCTCAGGAACTGATTCAAATGATATTACTTCTCATTTCAATGAGGCTTTCTGTTGGTCTTCTATTTCCCACAGGGCGATATCCAACAGCTGCTGATCGCATCCAACCCTCAGGCTGCTTATGACTTCTGTGAACACTACAGCCCCGACTGTGACTCCCCCTTACCCAAGACCCAGTCCCAGGACCCCAACACATACGTGAGTAACACAGCACCACATACACTGGACAGTAACCTGGAAGTGAATTAGGATTCACCAATGCGCCACCACAAGTCACAACAGTTTTCTATAGTACGTTTACCACTTGGAGCTCACGTCACTAGAGTCTCTCTATGCAGTCCAGCTACTTCAAACATCACGACCACAGCATAAAGCAACTCAGGACCACACAACCCAGTGCAACACAACACAGGATAGCATAGTGCAGTACAATACTGCTATCCTAAGCCCCAATATACACTGATATGAAGGGATGTCCACACAAACCCCTCTGCTTACTGAAGGCAGTGAGGCCTCGTCATCCCCAGCCATCTACAGCTCCAGGAAGTCATCAAAGTGCTGCTCTGTCCTCTCGCATAATGAGTTTGTACCTATCCACTTTCCCCCTCACCTACGTGTGTTCTGAGGGAATTCAATAACAGCAGGGCCCTTTCTTTACCACCACAAACAATACACAATAGGAACAATGCCGTAGTACTTCAGTAATACAGGCAAACTGATGAGAAACTGATCAGAAGTCAATTCATGTCATTTGTTTCCTCTTGGGGGAAAAATTTCGTTTTTAATTTGTTTGGGTTTGTTGATATCCTGATACAAGACTTATTTCAATAAAGACACACAAGCATTGAATCACAGTTGATATGCACTCAACTTGAATAAAAGGCTGTTTTAGAACAAAATGGAAGACAGAAAGGTCGGGGAAAGAGGATGATACAAGTAGTCTGCTTCTCTACATTTCATTTCATGACTATAAGGAGAAGTATCGCGTTGGATGCACCGATCACAGAAAACATGTATTAGAGATGCTGCTGAAATGAGTGCTGTGTAATGAATATAAATCGTTGTGGTTTTATTCATTGCTTTTGTTTTCTCATTCATCAAGATCCTCCGTGTGTCTCTATTAATAGCTCCCCAGACATTAATCAACACATGGAGTCCTAATGAATCGGAAAACATTGCTTTTCTTTTCCAATGCACTCATCCCCACCATATTTCCCCCTTCACTTCTCCTTTCATGCCTCCCTTTCCACCCCCTCTGCCTTTCTCTGCCTTTGAAACTTCGCCCCTCCTGTCCTTCATTCCACTGCCTCCATTCCTCTGCCTGTACGACCCTCTTGCCCAAACCCCCATCTCGCTCAGTACTTTGATGAGGAGCAAGATGACCATGAGTACCTCTATTATTATGGGGAAACAACAAACCCCTTCCCCTCTCCTCTGTCCACCTCACCTCCCCCCGACCAAGGGGCCCCATTCAACAGGTAAAAAGTGAGCAAGAGAATCAAAATAGAGGGAGAGGAGGGAGAGAGAGAGGCACAGGGAAAGAGGTATGAAGGTAAATAAGGTTCAGGCTCAGTACATGAAAAAAGAATGACATCATTTTTTTTTTACATCATTTTTTCTTACTGTAAGACATCCCTTTTGTAAGTTACATTTGTATGTTACATTTTTTTCAATATCATATTAAAAAAGTTTAGGTCGCCATGCCTCTCTCCCTGTCAATCTGTTTCTCCATACTCTCCTCTGTAATACTACCCTTGACATTGACCACTCATCCTCTGACATCACCTCTTTACACCTCACCTATCACATTGTATTAACATTGTGTTATTAATGTTGTATAAATGTCATTTACATGTTGTCATTGTCGTATATATGAGTATGTGTAGGTATGTTTACAATGTGGGGGCACTGGGGCACTAGGTACAGCACACACACCTCTCTCCCTTATTCTCTGGCCCACTGCCCCTCTCTCCCTTATTCTCTGGCCCACTGCCCCTCTCTCCCTTATTCTCTGGCCACACTGCCCCTCTCTCCCTTATCACTGTCCCACTGCCCCTCTCTCCCTTATTTTCTGGCCACACTGCCCCTCTCTCCCTTATTCTCTGGCCACACTGCCCCTCTCTCCCTTATTCTCTGGCCACACTGCCCCTCTCTCCCTTATTCTCTGTCCCACTGCCCCTCTCTCCCGTATTCTCTGTCCCACTGCCCCTCTCTTCCTTATTCTCTGTCCACACTGCCCCTCTCTTCCTTATTCTCTGTCCACACTGCCCCTCTCTTCCTTATTCTCTGGCCACACTGCCCCTCTCTCCCTTATTCTCTGGCCACACTGCCCCTCTCTCCCTTATTCTCTGTCCCACTGCCCCTCTCTCCCTTATTCTCTGTCCCACTGCCCCTCTCTCCCTTATTCTCTGGCCACACTGCCCCTCTCTCCCTTATTCTCTGGCCACACTGCCCCTCTCTCCCTTATTCTCTGGCCACACTGGGCCGGACCAACTGTCAAGAGAAGGAAGGAAAATGAAAGAATACAAAACAATGGACATTATATATTTTGCTATCATTTTTTGCAATTGCTCATATGATTATTACCCTCAACTTGGAAATAACAACCTAATGCAGTACATGTTTTGTATGAAAGTACGCATTAAAGGTAGACTCATACGTCATATCACTGGGTCTGAGTCTCAGTTTGAGTCTCAGTTATGACAAAACAATGGAGCATTTGTATGAAATGACTAGCTGAGGATGATGAAGGATTATTCAACTCAGACAGCAGTGGGTGAGAAAGGGCTGTCATGTATCAGATGTGTCTGTATTAACATAATTTGCATGTCTGATTCATTATGGGATTAACCACTGCATTTCTGCTTTTCATATGTGTAAATGTTACTGCATGCTTCCACATATTTGACCATGTAATCGGTCTACTTGTCTTTTGGTCAATATAAGGTATCAATGTGTCTGTCCCCCTGTACATCCATGGTTATGCATTTCCCCTGGATCTGGCATAATTATGCCCCTGTCTGCCCATTTGTCTGTCAATCTCTCTGTGCCTCAGTTTAACTGTCTGTCTAAATACCTGTGTTTTTCAATGTCCCTTTTCTGTTGTCTATATCTCATTATGTGTAATATACATGTTTCCCATAGCATGTCCAATGAGCTATTCTCTACATATATGCACACACACTGTACATATTTTTGTATTTGCCTGAATTTGAATATATCGGTTCCCATCTGTGTATTTTCTTCACTAGTTAAAATATCAGATCACGCACCAGTAAAACAAACTTTTGTTCGCCTGACACCCAATGCTGCTGCTTCTCTGTGGCTATGAGCTGACAGCTCTCTCGCAGTTGGACGGCTCAGTGCATCAGAGGCTACAGCTTTACCTGACCGTTACATCCCCAGTGCCTCCGCAAGCCACAGGCTCCATTTGTCATTAGCACAGAGATGCTGCTTTTTTAATATGGAGAATGGCATTACTGGAGAGATCAGCATCCATTGCACTGTACGAGCTGAGTATTAGGCTACACATTGTATTACATTGACTTCCAAAATATAATTCTACACTGAATTCTGTTGTAATTTAAGTCTTGTCATTGGCACATAGCACCATTCCTACCTTGCTCCGATTAGTCAAGGTTTCAATTGGCTTTAAAATGCTCAGTTCCCGTCTTTCCTGTGCTACATTGAAACAACTTTTCTTTATAGGAACTGTAAAGCACCTTTGCCCACTTTAGGCTGTATCCAGTAATGCCAGAACAGTCTCAGTAAATCACCCAAGCCTAAGCCATCTTTAAATCACTGTCTCAAAACATCCACATTTGTCTTTCTCTCTCCATCTATCCATCCCTTGTGCTTTCATCCCTTCCCACCCCCCAATGTATCTCTCTACCTCTCCTCTCTCTCAACACCCACCCACCCTCACAAACTACAACACAACACAACCAACACGCATGCACAACAGAAGGGTACCAAGGGCAATGCTGACAAACGCAAACCTGTGGTAGTTAAGACAGACAAACCTATAGTCGTGAAGGCAGACAAACCTATAGTCGTGAAGGCGGCCAAACCTATAGTCGTTAAGGCGGCCAAACCTATCGTCGTTAAGTTAGAAAAACCTGTAGTCGTTAAGGCGGACAAACCTATAGTCGTTAAGGCTCCCAAACCTGTAGTAGTTAAGTCAGCAAAACCTGCCTCATCCAAACCTGCGAAAGCAGAGCATGCCAAACTTGAGGCCACAGCCAAACCAGCTAAAGCCGTATCTGCTGCCACCAAGCCCACCAAAGCCAAGCTTTACCCGGCCAAACCAGCCAAAGCCAAACCTACTGCAATTGAAGTTCTCCTGAACAAGATCAAACCCACTACAGTCACACCAGTGGCCAAGCCCACACCTGCTGCGAAAAAGGCAGAAAAAAAAGTAAATGGCAAACCTATAGTTGAGAAGAAAGTAAATGGTGAGGCCAAAATCAATGGCAATGCCAAACCTATAGTTGGGAAGAAAGTAAATGGTAATTCCAAGGTCAATGGCAAACCTGTAGTTGAGAAGAAAGTAAATGGTGAGGCCAAAGTTAATGGCAATGGTAAATCCGCTGAGGATAAGAAAGTGAGTGGTAATGGCAAAAGCGGCAGTGACAAAAAAGCTAATGGCAATACAGAAGCAGCAAAACCTGAAACCACTAAAGCCCAGACAAAAAAAGAAGTCGCTAAAGTTAAAGTAGAAAAAACTGTGGTCAGCAAAGTGAAACCAGCAAAAGCAGAAACCAAAGTAGTGGTAGCAAAAACCGAAGTCAAAGTTAAAGTAGTAAAAACCGAGGTCACAAAGGTTAAGGAAGCGAAAACCGAGATCACTAAAGTCAAACCAAGAGAGTCAGTTGTCATCAAAGTTCCTCCCTTCCTCAAACCTGCACCGAAGAAAGAGCTGCCAAGCCCACAACCTGCTTCCCCTAAGCCAGAGAGAACCAAGGTGGTGCTTGATGTAAATAACGTCAAATCGATGACCCAAAAAATGCCTCCCTTCGGCAAGACTGCATACAGTGGCACCGTCGTCCCTGTGCCGGAAAAACCAAAGAAGAAACAGGGCAACGGTTATCAACAGGTACAAACAAAGAGCCCATGGTGGCAGTCCAGTGCTGTATCTTCCACCTATCCCTTCTGGGAACCAGGTCGTTCTCCATCCAGATTTCACTGCAAATGTCTGTTCAACAAGCAGGCTTGTAGTTCTGCTTTAAATGGATGATAGTTTTAGTGCCTCGTTTTAGGCCTAAGAGTTTATTCTTTTTTAGGCACACTTTTCAAATGAATTTGGTCTGCAGAGAAGATAAACCATTTTTATACAACGATACATACTTTCACTATGGGTATGTTACGTACATAGATTACAGTAATACTAAAAAGCTGTGAGTCTTATTTGTTTCATATTCATATCTATCTATATAAGAAGTAACTGTTTTATAATTGTCTAAATTATACATGTAATTTACAAATCTTGGATTTAACATCTATAAAGCTAAAACTGCACAGTCAAACGTTATTGATGAATTTGCATTCATTGTGACTGCAATGCCTGTTCGACTGAACCACTAACAGCTATAGAATTGAGTGTAAAAACCTAGCTAGGTGGTGGACTACCTGGTCCTCAGAAAGGAAGTTGGCTCATACCAACCTGGACCCTCTCCTCCGTTTATATATCATATGATCAATATGATGGTGAGAACCTATATGATATAGCGGTGTAACAGACTGTCATATTGAAGCATGGCTATCTGTACAGTCTCCTCTCCGTTTCCTTACAAACTCCCCTTCAAAGCTCCTGAAACTCAGAACCTGTTCTCAGCGTTCACACAAGGCCTGTTGTGTCTTTTTCATCATTCAATTATAATGAGTGGTGCGCTAGTGAAGTGATTGACCTGTGTGCATGCGTTTCTTACACAGAAAAAAGGAGACATAAACCATATGTACCCACACAATCTGTAGACAATACATTACAACTTTTCCCATTTCTCTCTCTTCTCTCCAACGTGGGTTCTCTCGACGACGTGTCCCTGTCTTGATCATATTTGGATGACATATGAAGGAAGCAGTCTCACAGAAGCTAAGCACGCTAAACATGCTTAGATGTCAGTTCAACTCCACTCAGTGCACATCGTAGACCTCTGGCTCAATTACTATTAACATGCAAGTCGAATTGAGATGGGCGAGTATGTCAATGTAATGAAGCTCTAAGATGGTAAACATTTTTATGTCAAAGCCATATGTATTACAGTTATCAGATAAGTGTGTACTGATTTGAAAAACGAGTAAGTATTTAGTTAGGGTGAATATCTCTGCTCTGAGGTTATTTGGAACTAGTTGAACGTGTCCTGTGAGGCTGCTTTTTGTGGTTGAAACTTTTTCCCATGTCTCTGGTTAAAGTCTTTCCCACTTCATAGAGGAGACCAAACAAAATATGCATCCACTATTAATAACAGTGATAATCCATCTCACCAGGAGAGGTCAAGTTGAGGCCTTCTCCAACCTTCTCCAACCCTCTTCAGCAGAAGAGCAGACTTGACCTAATGAACCTATCGTGGCTTTGTGGCTCTTTTTTTTTTTACAGACAACGTTTTTCAGGAATTCAATAAATACATTTTAGCATGGACAGTTCCTAAATCTTGCGGATGGCAACATTTCTAGTCATCAAGATTTTTTGAACTGCTAAAATGTATTTCTAGCTCAAAGTGACATTTCTAAACTTTGAAAACATGTTTTGCCAGAGAACTCTTTGGCAAAACTATTTAATGTTTGCCCTTTTTACCTGACAAACATCCCCTGTAATGTGTCTCATCTTTTCTTTAAACACATCAGTCATAATACTGACCATCTTAAAACTAACCACCCTTTCTCATTCAAACCCGCCTACCTCCACCCTGGTCCCCCCCCACCACCTCTTTTTGACCTGACCAATTAGGATGTAGAAACTGCAAATTCTGAGGCTGGCCACACCCCTACAGAGACGGATTATTATTACGAGGAGGCAGTCCTACAGCCAGAGAGTGAGGTGATTGGACAAGAAGGGACCACTGGCCAGGTAAACCGCACATAGCAAAACAGTGGGAGAAGACGCCGTCGATATCACACTAGTTCAAAAGACTCCCCGGCTAAAGTCAATACAACATGAATTATTAGATACTATTATATACTTCCTAGTAGTCTCTATGTGGAGGTGAGCCCAGCCATCCTGTAGTACAACAAAGTAGTCTAACAGGTTGTCACGCACCATAACACTCCTACCCATTTTGTTGCCATCAGAGCCATGAGACATGCCACACTTTTTCAAAGAGGAATGCACCACATTCATTTTGGCGTATCAAACATTTTCGTGTGGCTCTCATTTTCCCTAAACCCAAGATCATTTTTTTGTTCTCATATCAAGGTTCTATTTGATAACACATTTAGTCTTGAAATAAGAACAACAATCTTGAGAAAATGGGAGTCGCGTAAGAATGTTTGAGGAATGGATGTCATGCATTCTTGTTTGACATTTTGTTGAGAGAATTATAGTGGCTATCCTCAGCCCTATCAGCCAGAATGTGACTCTTTCCTCACAGTTCTGTAGTATGTGTTCTCTTTATTTTACATGAATCGTTTTTTAAATTATCTTCAAAGAAGAAATGGTAAATTATTGGAAAAATGTTTCTGAGATTTGTTTTCTATTGAGAAACAAATCAGTTCCTTTATTTCAATAGCCAGCATTCTATTCAGTCATTTGTATCTATGTAATCATTGTTGGACCTGTCACATAATGTTTTACATAACCAGCAGTGGTAAGTTGAATAGGGAAAAGTAACATAGTAATAGCTTTGCATAATAGCAGCTGCTTTTGTTTTCACAAAGTGGGGGGGCTTCACCTCATTCTTGTGTGTGTGTGTCAGTGAGTCTTGTACACTAAAATATTATACTGTATGGCATGTTAGTATATTGCTAGCCCACAATTATTCTACCTCCTTTTCAGTTAACTCAATCATTAGACACAAACACACAAGCTGGTGATAAACCCTAGAAGCTTTGGTGGAAACATGCCATTATTATAAGCTTAAGAATAAACACAATTATGCCTACATTTGTAAGAGATGATGGCTTCAAAGACCAGAAGGCCCTTCATGAAAATTGTGGAGATATTAATGGAGCATGAATGAGCCTTAAGCTTTCCATGCTTTGGTGAGGAAATTACCGGAAGAACTGGCTGTTCCTTTGATGTCCACCAGGTGTCACTATGCTCTATGTCCCTCTGTCAGTGTCTGTGTTTTGTAAAAGGTAAGACTTACCACACTCTCTGCCGTCTCCTTTTCTCCCGGTATCTCTCTACTTCTTCATCTATCATTTACTGTCACTTTACTTTTCGTCAATGTCTTGGATTTCTTTTCTATGAGCTTTTTCTTCTTCCTGTCTTCCTGTCTTCCTCTCCCTTCTCTCTTTCTCTATCTCTCTCTTTGCTCTTTTTCTCTCTGTTGGCACCTCCATTCCATCATCGCTCTGCCCCAGGTGGAGGAGACATTGGTAGCAGAGGAGGTAGATTTGGCCAAGGCAGGTGGTGAGGTCGAGGCCTTCACTGAGGAGTATGTGACTGGAGACCTGGGCATGAAGGAATACGACTATTCCTACAAGGACTACAACGAGCCTCTGCCCGAAGGAGAGACTGACAGCTACATGGGCCCCGCCCTGTCCGCTGTGACAGACGAGGGAGGCGTAAGTCACTGCGCTTCCACCAAATCTTTCTTTCAATCCTAGCAGGAGCTGAAATAGGATTTGTGTATACTGGGTGTATACTCGAGTTAGTATGCATACACAAAGAGGTACTAAAGGCGCAGCAAATAATCTGGCTCGGATCTCATTTGTTTTTAATGCCTGTCTTTGTGTATGTCTCCATTTGGACTCGCTATTAAGCTAGAGGTTTTAGGTCGCCCCGAGGGAAGGATGCCCTGAAGACTTTTTAATGAGGAGAGTTGATAAAAGTTGGCGCCCAACGAGGGTCTGGACTTATTTACATTATTTGTTTATACACTTAGACACTGTGGTCTCTTTAGAGTACTCTTAAGATTACAGTACTTTGGACATAAAACAGGTGAACTTTATTGCTTCTACGACCTTGTAAATAGCAATATTTTTGGCGACCATTTTATGATTCAAACCCACTCTGCTCATTTGCCTTTGGGTAGTAAAGACCACAGTATATACAGTATTCTGTCTGTACTGAATGTGTCTCTCATTAATACTATGTTGTGTATGTGGTATTATCAACCCAGCACACATCCTTTGCAGGTATGTTTTCTGTAACTTGATTATGATCCATTGATTTGTCCAGTTTGATAAGGAGCTACAAAATGTCCTATGAAACGATGCCATTGAGAAATGGTTAACCTCTAAAATAGTTCCCTTGCTTTTACAAACAAACGCTACAACACCTCATTTCTCCAAGGCCGTGCCATAGAACAATTTTGAGCTACCTTTGGGTGACGTGGGAATCAACTGTTATTCATGTATTTGCTTTTATGACTATTTCCTACCTCTATGATTATTTCTACCTCACTCTGTTGGCTACACGCCCATGTCGACAGGTTTGACAAAAGCTCTTGGTTGAGTGTGTGTCGGGTCTGTAAGCATATGCATTGACTGTGCTGTATTGTGGGTTACATGTGTGTTTTCCTCAGGCCTCAGTGAGTGCCGTAAAAGGAGAGAAGGGAGAGCCTGCTGTCCTTGAGCCTGTGAGTTACCATTTATGTTGTCGTTTAGTTGTTATATCTACTCCTGTGCACTGTGACCTCCTCGTCTACAGGGGGCACCACAACATTCAGTAGTCAACATAGGTTTCACAAGAAACACTTTAGCTGTCCCCGAACACCGAGTTACCACAAGACCAGGAGGATTCCCCGAATTTCCTGTGGATGGAATTGATATGGAAATAAGTAGCAACGTCTGATGTTGAAATACTACCATCTATCTCTCAGTCGCCCATGTTTTACATTCTTCACAGGGTATGTTGATTGAGGGACCTCCAGGACCAGAGGGACCGGCAGTAAGTGCATTTCATCCACCTCTTTCTACTGAAATGTGTCTCATAGAATAGAATACCTTTATTTACTGTACTTATTCCGAACTTTTCTTCTTGTCCCTTAGGGTCTCCCCGGACCTAATGGCCCATCTGGCCCTCCTGGCTCTGTTGGTGATCCTGGCGAGAGGGTGAGTTTTTATATAACCTTTATTTAACTAGGCAAGTCAGTTAAGAACAAATTCTTATTTACAATGACGGCCTACACCGGCCAAACCCGGACGACGCTGGGCCAATTGTGCGCCGCCCTATGGGACTCCCAATCACGGTATTCTATTGTGATACAGCCTGGATTCGAACCCTGAAATGCAGTGCCTTAGACCACTGCTCTACTCGGGAGTCATACTTTACCTACTATCTACTGTATATCTGTGTTTCTGATCAAGTTAAACTTTATGTATTGTTTGTCTATGGTTGATGTAGTTGTCTTGTTGTGGTGGCTGACTGTGCTGGTATCTCTTCCTGTAGGGAATCGCTGGAAAGTCTGGTATCCCTGGTGCCGATGGCGTCCCTGGCCCCCCCGGAACGTCTGTCATGCTGCCCGTGAGTGAACGACTGATGCCCGTCTGGCAGTCATCCCTACGGCCCTCTTACGTTCTCTACACTTTTGTTTTTTGACCCTGTTACATTCTTTCTTTCCCCTTTCATTTCCATACCTTTTCTCTCTCTCTGTTTTCTTTGAACAGTCTTAATCGTTACCCTGTTCTCCAACAGTTTGTTTCTTTCTCCGACTCAGACTCCAGGACTGAGTCGGAGAAATGCCGTAATTGGGAATAATTGTATTTTTCTCTCTCTGTAGTTCCGTTTTGGAAGCAGTGGAGGAGACAAGGGTCCCATGGTCTCAGCACAGGAAGCCCAGGCTCAGGCCATTCTGTCTCAGGCTAGGGTGAGGGAGGAGAGTTCAACACTGTCCGTCACACTGGTTTATCACACAGCTTTAGCACGCACCACAAAAACATCCCGAATGATTTAACGAACACAACATAAGACAACATGCAGGTTGAATGCAATCTCTTTCGGTCTGTGTTCTCATGTGTTCAAGATGGTCTGAGTAATGGCTAATGGCTGACGTGGCCTCTTGTTGTTCCTCCTTCCTCTTAGCTGGCTCTGAAGGGACCACCTGGACCGATGGGCTACACTGGACGCACAGGACCTCTGGTGTGTACAGTCACATTTCCTCCATTCACAGTCTGACGATGTATCATAAGAACATTGACCGTGTGTAGATGGTCCCCAGATCATCACGGGGATAAAGTAAACAGAGTGACTGGGCTATTTGATTGACGTCAGTGTGTTCCTCCGCAATAATGATTGTTTCTGTTCTATGTCAGGGTACCCCTGGAAGTTCTGGTCTGAAGGGTGAGAGTGGGGATCCTGGACCTCAGGTAAAGAGATATTCATCCCAGAACCACGTCTGTGGACCTTTTTTCCCCCTATATCTGACTCAGACCACAGATTGGCTTTATACATGTTCCTTTACACCACTGTAGTGCTGGTCAGTTGCAAAGAGACAGTTGTTTTCCCTCAACTGTAATGTAGTAGTAGAGACTATTTCTCTTTATGTGTTTATTATTGATACTCAATTCAGACAGGCATTCATCACAGACATCTATTCTTTTTTTTCAGGGCCCCAGAGGACCACAGGGTTTGAGCGGCCCTCTCGGCAAATCAGGAAGAAGAGTAAGTGAGCGCAATCTGATCTCCATTACTGTATTTATGAATCCGCCCAAAATGGCACACTATTCCCTATGCCCTTGTCAAACGTAGTGCACTAAATAGGGAATAAGGTGCCATTTCGAACACGCTCTGCCCACATTCCAGTGTTGATACTAGCATGCTAGTCGTATGCATGCCCAATACATTGCTTCACACTAAATGGTATGCTATGTCTACAGCCATGCAGATTGGAATAAACGCGAATGCTGTGACAATAGATGTGATTGTGGGGTTTCCTCTATCTCCCCTCAGGGTCGTGCTGGAGCTGATGGCGCCAGAGGCATGCCAGGAGAGGGCGGGCCTAAGGTAAACTCTCAGCTGCTTGTTTTGTTGTAAACGTCATCTGTTCTTCCCGATTCTGTTCTATGACCTCACATAGACCTCTGAAACGGTCTGTATGGTCTAGACTTTGCATGCGTGTTGCTTTTGAATCGTTGTTCAGGTCACATGAATCATTTTCCATTCTCAGTGCGGATTTCATTTGATGCTCTGACTTACTGCTGCATCTTGAACATGCCGCGGTCCTGTGTTGTCGATTGATTAATCCAGCAACTGCACACATTCTTTTCGTTTTCTCCACCCCCTGACTCGACGTGTCTGTCTCTCGCAGGGTGACCGTGGTTTCGACGGCCTGCCTGGATTGCCCGGAGACAAAGGACACAGGGTGAGTTTAAGGTCCAAGGTCAACCCAGCACACCACCGTAGACACATAGTAGAGGCATCGTCAAAGAGAGTTTGAGTATCATATTAAATGAAATCATGTTGCAGCAAGGGACCGGGAAAACCAAGCCACTCCATCTGGAACTATTGTGACTGAACATGACTCGTGGTTATTACCCAGGAAGGAAGACTCTGTCCTATCGACGGACACAGAGGAAAACAGAGTGGAATCGAAGTGTGGTAAAGCATGCTGTCGTTTTAATTGTTCTTCCTCCCTCTCTATTCAACCATTTTAGGGTGATACTGGAGGATTGGGACCCCTAGGAGGTCCTGGAGAGGACGGAGAGAGGGTAAGTAGTTTGGCGAAACATCAGACATTGACCGATCAGTCCCATGTCTCCATAGAGATCTATACAACTATGAGTCTATCAGCCAGAACTACAGTAGAGTGGTCACTAAACCTAGAACCACACACACTGCATTTACATTTCTTACCGTAGTGTTTTAACGTGACCCCATTGATCCCTCAAGCTCCTTCCTCCTTTCTCACATCCTGTCTCTATTATTCACCTTTGTCTGTCTGTGTGTGTTGTTTCCAGGGAGACGATGGAGACATCGGACCCAGAGGACTTCCAGGTGAACCCGTGAGTGTATTTCTGACGCTACTGTTGACATCGGTTCCTCCTTACTACCATCACCGTTCACATTTTTGGGATAATAGTGTGTGTATTATATTGTTTATAGCGACTACCTGTTTTAGCTTGCTTGTTATTGACCAGTTCCTGGCTTTTTCTCTCTGTGTTCGTTTGTTGTTTCGCTCTTGTTTTTAGGGACCTCGTGGTTTGCTCGGGCCTAAAGGTCCGAACGGAATCCCCGGCCCTCCTGTGAGTACACACATTGGTGCACCACACTGGAATGTCAGTTTTACTCAAAATATACTTGGCTGTGAAGCTACACTGCAAAAAGTGAAATATAAGCCAGCCTAAATATCTTATATTGAGGGATAATTAACTTAAAATGTGTTTTTTTCCTTGCTTTTTTGTACCAAGCTAAATTATCTAACGTCATTGGCAGATCATTTCACTTATTTTAACCTAAAAATGCTTAATGCAAGTAATTTATCTTATTTCAAGATAGTTTACCTTAATCGTCATATTAGGATAAAATATCTTGGAAAAATATATTGAAATAAGTTAAATGACTTTTTTAGGTTAAAATATGCTAAATTACCTGCCAATGACGGTGCACCCTAAAACAATACCATGACCAAGCAAACACTGCACTGGGATAGTTTCACTACATCCCAGAATGACAACTTTACCCTCATACTACCCCTGAAAGTACTAAGCAACCCTAAAGTAGGCAACTATATGACCAGGAACCACAGTGGAACAGTGTCAGCAGACCACATCAACCTCATGCCACCAGCTAAAAAGGCCCTACAGTATAGGATCATGTCCTTATCACTAGTACACATCTAGACAGTCATTTTGTAGCAGGCCACTTAAGGTCATGTGCGTTGTTTACCCTCCAGCTTTGATAACTAGCAGTCTTTTCTATTTTATGTTATTTTCTTTTTCCTCTTTCAGGGTGTGCGTGGAAACGACGGTCCCCACGGTCCTAAAGGAAACCTGGTCAGTGAATGTTTTTCTGTCCTTTTTATCCTCTGTGGAGTTGATGTATGCCCATTGGGAGCAAACCATTCTTAAAGTCTCAAACCATCTCTTCTCCCTTCCTCCTCTTCTCTCTTCTCTTTTTTGTCTCTCTCAGGGTCCCCAAGGAGAGCCAGGGCCCCCAGGGCAGCAGGGTACCTCAGGAACACAGGTGAGAGATGTCACAGAGCAGGAGACACATTATTGGGGACAGATTTTAGCCCATTTTAAACACTTGCAAATGACTGGATATCATAATTCTCATTTTCTCCTCCTTACAATGTGGGATGAGCCAATGAAAAATAAGCAACCTCTAATAACACAACTGTAATCTATGGTATTGCCCCAAGCGATGTATCTCTGACCAGATCTGACCGTATGACACGTTTGTTTCAGGGAACGCCAGGGCCACAGGGAGCCCACGGCCCCCCAGGAGATAAGGTAAGAGAACAAAGTGATCCATGACTGTTGTGTGTGTAATTACTATGTTATGAACCTTCATAAAGATATTCACTGTCCCGACAGGCTCCAGTAAAGTCTCCATAACTTGTCACAACTAGTGAAGCGTCATATTCAGAATATTCAGCCAGGAATGATTGACAAGGAGACAAAGTATTGTGTACTTTGTAACTTAGGTCCTAGTGTATTTAGCCTGAGTGATGATAACATTGTTACCAGTAGTGCCATCAGTAGTCCAGTAAGCTCATGACTTTCTTCTCATCTCCTCCCCAAGGGCCCCACAGGAAAACCTGGTCTGCCAGGAATGTCCGGAGCCGACGGCCCCCCTGTAAGTCACGTACTCACTGACCTATATTGGACTCATCTTTACTGTATGTTATAATAGAACAATGAAAACATTACTGGTAATCTGCAGAGTTTTTTTAACATGAGATGACCTTAATGCATTGCGCAGAATTCCACTGGTCAAAAAGGTTAAGTACATTATTGCATTTTTATGGAACAAAGTGGTAAGAACAAGTAATCAGCACATCTCGAATTGAAGTTGCCCTCATGTCTCTCTTGACCTCTGATACTCTCTTTGCCTCACAGGGTCACCCAGGAAAGGAGGGACCTGTTGGCACCAAAGGAAACCAGGTGAGATCCTCTAATCGTCTCTCTCCTGCACAGTATTCATGGAATATAGTCAACCTCTGCGCCAAAATCCCCACCAAGATGGCTGCCTATATGTTGTGTCTTATACGTTGTGTCTTGTGTGAGGTAGTGCATCATTAACCCTCTCTCCTATCTTCATACAGGGTCCCAACGGTCCTCAGGGAACTATTGGTTATCCTGGCCCTCGTGGCATTAAGGTGAGATGATTTTTTGGGGGGCTAAAGTCATCATTAATTGTCACTAATCGGTGATGATAATGCCTGATTAATGACTGATTTCCTAATCCTGTTGTAATTGCAGGGAACTCAAGGTATCCGTGGGCTGAATGGTCACAAAGGAGAGAAGGTAGGTGACCTCATCCAGTGTATCAGCGATTGAAGAATAGTATATGTGACAATAAAATATCTTATCCTCTTAGATAAAAACTAAGTAGCCTCACTTTGAGAACTGATTCTGGCATCTTGAAAGTGATGTACAACGCTGGTCCTGTGTCATGATGACAGCAATGCCGTGGGCTAACACCTCTTAAACATATACGTTAGTGTTTGGGTTAGATTGATGGACATA
Source organism: Salvelinus alpinus (assembly GCF_045679555.1). Taxonomy (NCBI): domain Eukaryota; kingdom Metazoa; phylum Chordata; class Actinopteri; order Salmoniformes; family Salmonidae; genus Salvelinus; species Salvelinus alpinus. The sequence continues at coordinate 38,855,401 of NC_092114.1, forward strand.
CGTTTAGAAATGTTGTAAAGTTATGTCTCTCAGCCAACTAACATGTAGTTTGTGAATGACACAGCAATTGTTATCCAGTTTCAGAGATCAGCCACTGGTATCTGTACTGTAGGTTAGGACCACTAGAGGGCGCACTGTGAAACACTTTTCAGACACGAAAGCCACACAGGTGTCACGTTCATTGTCTCTCTCTCTGACCTAAACGTGAGAAGATGTACATACTGCTTTTTACACTTTAAATATTATTCCACCAACATTTGCATAATTCTTTATGTTGTAAGAGTTCTTAGGAAGACAATATTTGGATTTGTGCATTTTTTGGGACAACATCCCAAACACTTGATTGACCATACGTATAAGGCCTTTAGCTTTCAATATTAACCACAATTGACTTTTTTTAGGGAGAAGATGGCTTCCCTGGAATTAAAGGAGACTTTGGTGTCAAGGGGGATAGAGTAAGATTCATTTTGTTTATTAAATAATTCCTCTAAATAATTATATTCAAGTATTATGTATTGTTTTACAATGTCATGTAAACAAAAGTAAGTTATTTGCCTTGTTTCTTGCCTTGTTATTTGCATACAATTTATTTTATATTTAAGGTTTATGTATTGATTTACATTTGATTTCATGTATGGTTATGTGGTTTATGTATCAGTGTTGATTGTTTCCCTGTGTGTTCCTGCTAACAGGGAGAGGGTGGAGTGCCCGGCCCCAGAGGAGAGGACGGTCCTGAGGGGCCAAAGGGCCGTGTTGGGCCCCCTGGCGAGCTCGGGCCCATCGGTCTGGTTGGAGAGAAGGTGAGAGTAGGGTTCATATTCTGTATATCAGAAGTTTGTTTATCTTGATTAAAATAACACTATATTTGAAGGTATCTCATAACACACCTACCTGGTTGGCTAGTATACACACTCATGACCGTTTGACCAACTTTTACATGATGGTGGTTCTGTCTGTTCTTAGTTTTGGTCATTTTGATAGGTTTGTCATAGGGTCATTAATGACAGTATCTGATTGCAGGGTAAACTTGGTGTTCCTGGACTTCCTGGCTATCCTGGAAGACTTGGACCTAAGGTAACGACAACCCCTATTTCCTTCGAATTGTTTGCAGGTAATAATTTAAATGTTATCTTATTAAAGGGACTGACAATACGGATGCTAGATTAACAAATGCTTGATGTGTTTTCAGGGCTCCCTCGGTTTCCCAGGATTCCCTGGAACCAACGGCGAGAAGGGAACAAGGGTAAGGGAATTAAAACTCAAATGAAAACTCAAATTATCACAGTATGTACTATGCGTGAGGAAACCCATGTATAAAGTCAACAGCACTGAAGTTGATTCTGATGGCGGATGTTGCCTGTGCGTCTGTCTGACTGAGTCTGTGTTTCTTTAGGGTCTGATTGGAAAGTCTGGACCTAGAGGACAAAGAGGACCAACGGTACAGTTCAACTCCACTAAACTCCACTAAACTCCACTTATTTATATTACTGTTGATTGTCAAAGTCTCTCTTTATAGTTTATGCACCACTGTTTTAAACCAGGGCTCATATTGTATTGGGAACAAACAACAGTTTGGTTAGTTTACTGAGATGAACCAACATGAAGTGGATCAGAAACACTCAACCAAATGCCCATTCCATTCCTAATCGATTCTCCACATCTCTCCAACAGGGCCCCAGAGGTCAGAGAGGGCCAAGAGGGTCTACTGGGAAATCAGGAGCCAAGGTAAGACAATGTCTAGAATCTCAACAATGCATTTATTGAGGTTAATGCTCAACAGCACTGTCAGTTCACCTACTGGCCACCACAGGGAAGACACGTCATAATACAGCTGGAATATTGGTTCGCTGCATGTGATGGTGTTAATTCTGGGCTTCTATTTTTTTCTTTTTACTAGGGTACATCAGGAAGTGACGGCCCATCTGGTCCACCAGGAGAGAGGGTAGGTTGTTTGAGTTATCATTTATTTGTTTACTATATACACTTTGTCGTGCCACTATAACATACATGTTGTTGAGAGACTTATACCTGTCCTTCTCCTATTGTATCTTTCAGGGACTGCCCGGACCTCAAGGAGCAAACGGTTTCCCGGGGCCAAAGGGACCTCCCGTAAGGCTACAATATGTACTATATATAGCAATCATTTAAGAATGATTCGTGTAGTTTGAAACTGTAAGTGCCTTCTTTCCCTCAACTCTTTCTGTTTCCTACCCAGGGACCACCAGGAAAGGATGGACTGCCCGGACACCCTGGACAGAGAGGAGAAGTTGTAAGTCTGTTTTCTTGTCCGGAACATGTGGCCATGTGGCGTACAAGCTATCAGAAATAAATGAATCTTACAAACAGTGCCATGTCTTCCTTTGGTTCAATTCTGTAATTTTTTTGTAGTTGATCTCAAATTATACTGTTCATGCTCTACTGTTACTTCCTCTCACGATACACACATGATTGCCCTAGCTGATTGCATTAGGGGTTACACAAGGCTCTATTCAAGGCCCAATTCATTTAATTTTCTATTCCACAGGGATTCCAAGGAAAGACTGGGCCACCCGGGCCTCCAGGTGTTGTTGGACCTCAGGTAAGATTAATGCAACTTTCTTTTATTTACATTGTCCAGTGTCCAATCCATTTTTTATATGGATCATATCCACCATTCACTTTCCATCTTCATTACTCATTTCCCTCCTCTTCCTCCTCTTCATTGTCCCAGGGTCCCTCAGGAGAGACTGGCCCCCTGGGCGAGCGCGGTCACCCCGGGCCTCCAGGACCACCAGGCGAGCAGGGACTCTCCGGACCATCTGGCAAGGAGGGAACGAAGGGAGACCCTGGTCCCCTAGGCGGCCCCGGGAAAGACGGCCCCTCAGGACTGAGAGGCTTCCCCGGAGAGAGAGGAATGCCTGGCACCCCGGTGAGCAGGCTAACCAACACTCTGTCTGCATCTAAAATGGCACATTATTCTCTATATCAGAGGGCGAGATGTCATACTGAATATAGATTGCACATGCAATGTTTTAACTTGTTCCTGTCTGGTCTTTAGGGAGGTGGCGGACTGAAAGGAAGTGAAGGCCCAGCAGGACCTCCCGGAACAGCTGTACGTCTGGCAATAATTACATCTGAAATGAATCATTGTGAAAAGATAATGTGATGTACAGTATTTGTGACGTCCACGTCACCTTGGCTGTAATCATGTCTGTAACCATACCTGTGCAGGGATCCCCAGGTGAGAGAGGACAGGCAGGCAGCGGAGGTCCCATCGGACCCCCAGGAAGACCCGGCCCACAGGGGCCTCCGGGACCATCAGGAGAGAAGGGAGTGCCTGTGAGTACTTTTACAAAACATATCCAATATACAGAGCTGTCATTTCAGATTGAGTCATTGTTCTTCTCTATTCTCTATGTCTCATACATGTTCTCTCTCCCACCCCTTTCCCTCTCAGGGTGAGAAAGGTCCGATCGGCCCAGCTGGGCGTGACGGTGTCCAGGGCCCAGTGGGTCTGCCAGGTGCAGCCGGATCCATCGGAGTTCCAGGAGAGGACGGAGACAAGGCTAGTAACAATCATCTGTCTCTATCACATATCCAAACTACTGTATTACCACTTGAAACTATATCAAAATGCTAATTTCAAACCACTTGAAACTATATCAAAATGCTAATTTCAAATCACTTGAAACTATATCAAAATGCTGATTTCAAACCACTTGAAACTATATCAAAATGCTAATTTCAAATCACTTGAAACTATATCAAAATGCTAATTTCAAACCACTTGAAACTATATCAAAATGCTAATTTCAAACCACTTGAAACTATATAAAAATGCTCATTTCAAACCGCTTGAAACTATGTCGTAATGCTCATTTCAAACCTTTCGTAACAAAAGCTTTGGTGGTGAATTTTGTACTACAGGGTGAGGTTGGAGAGCACGGCCAGAAGGGAGCGAAGGGCGGCAAAGGAGAGCATGTGAGTGACATTACCGCCATTATTTTGCCGTCCATGTCAAATCCACAGATCACATTATGTTCCTTACATCTATTGTGTCTGAACAATATACTATAAATAGGATGTTCTCTGCTGAAGTACAGTGATACATTTGCCTACAATGAAACATTGTGTGTCAACAGGGTCCTCCCGGTCCACCAGGGCCAATGGGTCCACTCGGTCAACCCGGCGCTGCTGTAAGTAGGAACACTTCACTCCATCAACGTACAGTGTATTATCAATATTGCATCAGACACATAGGAATTCATAGCATGGTGCCCCTCAGAAGTGTCCCCTTCACTAATGTCTCTATCGTTCAGGGAGCTGATGGAGAACTAGGAGCCAGAGGTCAGCAGGGGCCATTTGGAACCAAGGGAGATGAAGGATCAAGAGGATTCCCAGGGGCCCCAGGTCCTATTGGACTGCAGGTATGATGACTGATTTCTGTTATGACTATATGATGTTAGCCTCAGTACAATAAACGTGTGATTGTGACGCAATAGGTCAATGGCATCTCTAACTGTGATTGTACCTTGTAGGGATTGCCAGGCCCATCAGGAGAGAAGGGGGAGACTGGAGATGTCGGACCAATGGTGAGAGTCGACGACAAATTGGAGCAACCCAACAGATGATTGGATCTCATGAAGCCAATCATAATAGTTCAGGAAAGAGGTATTGTTTGCGTGAAACACACTCGGATATTGCTAACCTCATCCTATCTGTCTCTTTAGGGTCCACCTGGCCCCCCAGGACCCCGTGGCCCTGCTGGTCCCAGCGGTGCTGACGTGAGTACTAATCTTCTCTCAAAACGTTCCTAATCATATCAAATGATTTCATTGTAATGGAGTTTTTATGCTACTCGTGATATTATAAAGCCGTCCCACATAAATATCTACTGTAGTTTTCCTGTTGATTTGAAATCATATATGTTATTATGGGTATGACTCTTGGTGTTTTTATATTGTTGACGCTATGATGTGTATTTGTTTGTTTATTCAGGGTCCTCAAGGTCCTCCTGGTGGTCTGGGTAACCCTGGAAACCTGGGAGATAAGGTATACATAACTTCACAATAACTTGATTTCCATGTTCTGTTGTAATACTTATGATATGTGTTTGTGTGTACATGTATGTTCTGAGAACTGAACACGTTGTGTTGACAGGGAGAGCCTGGTGAAGCTGGACCACCTGGAATCGGAGGAGAGCCAGGAAAGAAGGTGAGAGATTGATCCTTACTCTGTCTCTTTGGTTCTTCTTATGGGCCTCAAGGTATTGTCCCATACACACATATTTGTTTCTATACATAGATGTTTTGTACTGTGAGTGATAGTGTTGTTGTCCAATGGCAGGGCCCACGTGGAGAGCACGGTGACAAGGGAGAGGCGGGACAACCTGGTGCTTCTGGCCCTGCGGGTGGAAGAGGAGGCCCTGGAGACGACGGACCCAAAGGAAACCCTGTATGTCAAACACTGCACTCTATAGGAAAACACTGTCACAAAAATCACACTTGGTCTATAATGGTTATTTATTTTTTATTTTATTTATTTTTTATTATTTTTTATCCCCTTTTCTCCCCAATTTTCGTGGTATCCAATCGCTAGTAATTACTATCTTGTCTCATCGCTACAACTCCCGTACGGGCTCGGGAGAGACGAAGGTCGAAAGCCATGCGTCCTCCGAAGCACAACCCAACCAAGCCGCACTGCTTCTTAACACAGCGCGCCTCCAACCCGGAAGCCAGGAAACACCGTGCACCCGCCCCCCTCGGTTAGCGCGCACTGCGCCCGGCCCGCCACAGGAGTCACTGGAGCGTGATGAGACAAGGATATCCCTACCGGCCAAACCCTCCCTAACCCGGACGACGCTAAGCCAATTGTGCGTCGCCCCACGGACCTCCCGGTCGCAGCCGGCTGCGACAGAGCCTGGGCGCGAACCCAGAGACTCTGGTGGCGTAGCTAGCACTGCGATGCAGTGCTCTAGACCACTGCGCCACCCGGGAGGCCCTTGTCTATAATGTTTTTAAGTCAAATTTTATGCCATTGTGTCTCTCTCCTAGGGCCCTGTTGGTTTCCCTGGCGACCCCGGTCCCCCTGGTGAACTCGGTCCCAGAGTGAGTATCTAAACACTCTTCACACACATTTCATTAGATCTGTTTTGTTGTGGTTAAACAGATATTCCAATTTCAGGTGTTCATACCATTTCAGACCTATTGAGTGCAAGATGTGTCTCTGCTGGTGTATCTGTGAATCTTTTTCCATTATTAAAACCCCCCAAAAAGTATCTACTTTTGACACCATCTTAGCAATTACCTTAATTGATAATAACTCTGTTTCTCTTCTTTAGGGTCAAGATGGAGCAAAGGGAGAGAGAGGAGAGGATGGTGAACAAGGACAAGCTGTAAGTTGCCTAGTAACCCTAACTTACTATAGGTACTACATGGGCTCTTCAGGACTGTCCTTGTAGCCTTCATTACGCACTTTGAATTGGATGTTATTAGGTCATATATTGTCCAATTACCATCGCCCCGATTCAAAATGGCTCCCGGCAAGAGTAGTGTTTGTAATGTGAAGCACATCCTTAAGATGTATCCAAAAACATTTAGAATTAAGCAATGTAATGGGGTCAGAGGACTAAGGGGCCACTGTGGACATTGGTATGCAAGTCCCAGCCATAAACCATCTCAACTAAAGCCCTAGGAAAGTGTACTTTCCATGTTGAAGCACCCGTTGAAACATAAAATGGCACTGCAAGATTAAAGTTGTATGTCCTTCCTAGCAGATCGCCCTTCAGGCCTGTCTAGAATGTAGATTATTATGGAACTCTAAAACAACAGCTGCCGGTATGTTTATTTGGTTCAGTTCTATATAGTTATTATTGACCCATTATAGGCCACTGAGGTGTTATAATGGGGATCATGCTCTCTACTGTAGGGATCTCCAGGACCCACTGGTGAGAATGGTCCTCCTGGTGGACCTGGAAAGAGGGTAAGATTGTTCAGCTCAACAGGCCAAACCACAACTATCATCCACAGACATATCTGTTTGTTTTCAATGTATTATGTTTGATAGGTGCATATATCTACTCAATGGAGACTACTAGGTGGCCGATAAGCAGTCGTGAAAGCATCATAACGTTTAGAATATTACACATCGCTTACTTCCTAGGGTCTTGCTGGAACGAGAGGACCAGAGGGACGACAAGGAGAGAAGGGAACTAAGGTAAGAGTTCAAAGGTCATCGTTCAATGCATTGGCACTGGCAGTTTAGCCTGTGGATCGTTTCTATCTATCTAGTGATGGTTTGCAAGCCATGCCAGACAGACCTGACACCAAATGTATATATCTCTGTCAATTGTTTTCCAAATATATGCATTTGCTCAACTCGCAACACACGTTGGGGATTTGGAATATTGAAGTTTATCGATGTCAGATTTTTTTTTCTCCTTTCTCTTTTTCCCCCCCAGGGAGACTCAGGTGCTAACGGACCACCAGGAAAGACAGGCCCCGTCGGACCTCAGGGTCAACCAGGGAAACCAGGAACGGAGGGTCTGAGAGGACTCCCTGGATCAGTGGTGAGCGAGATGATCCCACGCTTCCATGGACAGACTGGGCTGTTCAGTCTGGGGTTCAGTTTACTGTTCTAGTCTGTCTGTCTGTACAGGTGTCCATCTGTCTTGCCCTCTGCTCTATAGGGTCTATTTACTACTAGCTATGAACTTAACAGTGTAGCTGAGCTGTTTGGTGCATTAGGCTGAGTGTCACTAACATCCTTCTGATGATCTCTTCCAGGGCGAACAAGGTTCTCCAGGCCTTGCCGGCCAGAAGGGACCTCCCGGACCACTGGTGAGATAAGACACTGATGTGTACATGAATAGATCTATAATAGATTGTATCTTCCACAGTGTTGATCTATAGGCATACAGGGCTATATTGATGCTTCAAGTGAATATGCCCACTTCCTTAATCTGTATTGCTACAGTACCTTACTCTCTCTCTCTCTCTCTCTTCAAGGGACCACCAGGCTTGCCAGGACTGCGCGGCGAGGGCGGTGACAAGGGAGAGAAGGGCCACTCAGGTCTGATCGGTCTGATTGGGCCCCCCGGAGAGCAGGGAGAGAAGGGAGACAGGGGACTGTCAGGGCCACAGGGGACACACGGGTACAAGGGAGAGACTGTGAGTGGCACCTGTCTCTCCTTAGCGGACATTATAGAGCTTTGAAAGATAGCGTATATTTCCTCTGAGCACACGCACACTCGAAATAATATGTTGTTGTGTCTGTACGACACGTCCCTACTGAACATGTATTCTGTCGCCCTTCGACAAACAGTTGAGTTCAGTGCTGATGCATTTCCTGTGTGTTTCAGGGTGTCTCTGGAGGTACTGGACCTATCGGTCCTGGTGGTCCTGCTGGCATGCCTGTGAGTAACCACGTCTACATCACCTCTCCTGGTTCTTTTATCAGTATATCACGCAACATCCTCTATCTGCATTGTGTATATTGTCAAAACAGAAGCCTGTAACATAGAAAGATTTAAGCATGAATGCCTCCATGCCTTTTGTGTCTTGCATAATTCTGTCGCTCTCTAATCATTTCAAATGTCCTCTTTTCTATGGCCGTATAACAGTGGTAATAGTTAGTTAGCGTCTATTGAATGATAATCCTGACCTCCCTGCGCCTCTTTCCCAGGGTCCCCAAGGTGTCAAGGGAGCTAAGGGTGCTACAGTGAGTAGAACGTCCTCCTCCGCACTCTCTCTAGTGGAATATCTGCTTCCATATTATAGTCACTGTTGAGTCCCATGTGCACTGTATTGTTTCATCTCTATCTCCTGTCTCTGTGTGGTCCAGGGAGGAGGTGGTCCCAAGGGAGAGAAGGGTGTCTCAGGACCCCCCGGGCCTCCAGTGAGTACCCATCCTTTGCATAATCAGTTTACTCCATGAAACTAATTAAATACTCGTATTTTACAGCCATTTTTCAGTTTAGTCCTGCCTAGATCTATGTTTGGTTGCTTACATCATTCTAGAGCATAGCATATGTGTACATCTACAGTTTTCAGTTCAAACATAACCAAGTTCAATAATATCCACCAGTAATAATCTTTCTCTGTGACCCGCCTCCAATCAGGGTCCTCCAGGCGACGTCATCCAGCCGCTGCCCATCCAAATCTCCAAGAAGTCCAAGCGCTCCATCGATGCCAGCCGGATGCTGTCCGAGACAGACGCAGAAGTGGTCGCAGCCGACGCCACCGGCACAGAGTTCCTGACAGGCAGTGAAGGCATGGAGGAGATCTTCGGCTCACTGAACTCGCTGCGACAGGAGATCGAGACCATGCGCTTCCCTCTGGGCACCAAGGACAGCCCTGCACGCACCTGCCAGGACCTGAAACTCGGCCAGCCAGAGCTCAAAGACGGTATGGGGCTTTCAGGCATAAAACTATTCACAAAAATGTGGCAATTCTAACTTTACACAGGGAATTTTGTTTTAAGACATGAGGTCACTTTTAACTAACGTCTAAGTCATTTTTTGTTGTTTTGGCTCTGTACTCCAGCACTTTGGATTTGAAATGATACAATGACTGTCAGCTTTAATTTGAGGGTATTTTCATCCATATCAGGTGACCCGTTTAGGAATTACAGCACTTTTTGTATGTAGTCCCCCCTCATTTAATACTACACAAGTGAATTTGTACCAATACTTTTGCTCCCCTAAAATTGGGAGCAAAAGTATTGGGACAAATTCACTTGTGTATTAAATGAGTCAAACATGTTGTATTTGGTTCCTGATTTAGTCATTAGTAAATGTAGTATTTGTTCCAAACTTGTTGGATGCATTTGCTGTTTGTTTTGGTTGTTTCTCAGATTATTTTGTGCCTAATAGAATAGAAATGGTAAATATAACAATGTTCCATAGTTAGTCATTGTGTAATTTCGCATCCAAAATGCTGACAGAGCCAAAACAACAAAACATTTGACACTGTCCCAATACTTTTGGAGCTCACTGTATTAGTTTGTAGCCCAAACCGTTCGGACGCTACAGACATATTCATGAGAAGACCGGTTTTCGGGATGTCTCCTGGTCTGACAAACATCACTGTAGCTCAGCCACCTTCCACCCCAGACACGGAAGGCCGGCGTCGGAGGATGCGGTGGATTGAGACGCAGCCCATGCAAAACAAACATATCTCTAGCTTAAACAGAGGGATTTTGATGGTGTATTGTGCTAATTATTTGGTTAATACACCATTAATACAAAGAAAGATAAATGGCGACTTCACATTGTCATTTTAGACACATTACGTCATTTGAGTTCCTTGGTACTTAGTCGTGCCTCATCTCTCTGCTCCCCCCTGTAGGAGAGTACTGGATCGACCCCAACCAGGGTTGCTCTCGCGACTCTCTCAAGGTGTTCTGTAACTTCACCGCCGGTGGGGAGACCTGCCTGTACCCCAGCAAGAGCGTGGACACGGTGAGAAGAGAGACTGGGCTTGTCAGTCAATAATGCACACACACAAACTCTACCCTGAAGTAGCTGTATGTTTAAACATACATCTAATTGTCTCTCTTAGGTAAAGCTCAGCTCTTGGACCACGGAGAAACCAGGCTCCTGGTACAGTGAGTTTGCAACTGGCAGCAAGGTTAGTTTGGGTTTATTGCACCACAGTGGAGAATCCCAGAGGGACATTCATTATAGTCCAGTGTGCTATGTTTGACCTGGATATCAACCAATGGATAAAGATTAAGGTCGATCAGGAAAATGATCAAAGCATTATCATAAAACTCTGTCACTAAGCAACATGTTTATTTAATGTCAGGTTTGAGATATCACACTCTGCTTTCATGCTTATTATAGAGTTCACATCTATTAGCTTAATCTGAGTTTTTATTTCATGGGGCATCCTCCTCCTCCCCCCCCCCCCAGCTGTCGTACGTGGACTCTAATGGCGAGCCGATCGGCGTGGTCCAGTTGGGCTTCCTGCGGCTGCTGAGTGTCCAGGCCCGCCAAAACCTCACCTACCACTGCCATCGCTCTGTGGCCTGGGCCGACCGCACGGCCAATAACGGCCACAAGAGGGCGCTACACTTCCAAGGCGCCAACGATGAGGACCTCAGCTACGAGACCAGCCCATACATCAAGGCCCTGGTTGACGGCTGTTCTGTGAGTCTCATTTAATTGGTTTATTTAAACAGTGTGGTCATATTCAGTAACAATTGCCAGTGTTTTCCAGGGAGTCATGGTAACCAAAGGTCATCTCTAGCTCACTCACCTCTGTGTGCAGACATTCAAGTTATGGATGCGTATCTCAAGTATCTCAAAAAGAAAACTAAGAAACCTGAGATTTTATAGGGGGTCCGGGGGTACATCCCCCCCCATTAGCTTTTTAAAAAGGAAAATGGATCAGAATTCCCTGAATGTTGCTCTATTTTTAATCTGATGTAGGCTAATTGAATAATTTCCCTCTCAGCAGTCAATAAGAACACATGCCCATACAAAAAGTATTACTACGGAACTGTATTTTTCCATTACACACAATCAAAGTATAATAATGAATCCTAGGCAGATACCCTTGCTGCACGTGTAGTGATCTCACCTGTCTCTCTGTTTCTGTCTGTCTGCAGTATCGTAAGGGCTTCGACAGGACAGTGGTGGAGGTGAACACGCCCCAGGTGGAACAGCTTCCTCTGCGGGACCTCAAGATCACAGACTTTGGGGAGAGCAACCAGAAATTTGGCTTTGAAGTGGGACCTGTCTGTTTCCTGGGCTAAAACACCGTGCAGAGAAATGACAAACACCTACACATATAGAATATACACTTACACTGATGAGCACACACACACACACAACACAAACATTAACATACCAATATACAGTACATGTCCAGTAATTTGCAAATGTATTTCATGATATCAAGCTCATTCCCGACCATATATATATATATATACATATATATATATACATACACCATACATACATACACACACACACACACACACACACACACACACACACACACACACACACACACACACACACACACAGTTGTAAAACAGACATGCACTCAGTCAAGTACATGCCCAGGGGAAAACATCTCCCAAATAGAAATGGACGACAAGAGAAAAGTAGAACACAAACATTCTCACGAAGAGGAGAACAAAGATCGATTGCGAGAACGAGAGATGGAGTTCTGACCGTTAGCGTGTTCTTTTCCAACGAACAGCTGGCCCAAAGAGCCGTCTCCTCCTTCCGTACACGCCAGAGCCCACCGTCGCGGACCCCCCTCTCACTCCTCTCTCCTTCCCGCTGTCTCTCTTTCCAGTTGTCTCACCCACTCTACCTCTCTGCATTGCCTTCCCCACACACTTGTACATCTTCTGCATCTAAGCCCCGCCCCATCCTACGCCTCACCACATTAAGGGGAAACCAATGAATGAATAGGAGTTCCACGAAGAGCATGGAGGACCGGAAAACAGCCGAGCCTGTAGCCAACCAGGCCTGACGAAACAGAGACGTCCATGTTGTCTAGCTAAGTTCATTTTCTATTCATCTCCACAGTGAAATTCTGTACCAAACAACTATCAGCCTAGTTATCCTAAAGCTGGTCAAACATACTAGAGGCGGGTGAATAGAAACGGTGCTTTGTAGAGATGGAGTGGAGGCAAAGCTGTGAGATCTCTAGTTTTATCGCGGCTTTAACCTAAGATGTGACTATGAACATCTCTTTGCTCAGTACTGTAATAATAAAGTCCTAACAGCAACGTACTGTCTCTGAACTGTATGGCTGTTTATTATTGGGCCAATAATGTTGCATGCAATGGGACGGAAGGGTGTCTTCGCCTTCTCCAAGGACCAATGAATCAAAAGCCATTCACCTTGTAAATTGTACTGAACTTGATGTGTGGTACATGTATTATTCATCATTGTTACAACTGTCATACACAGGCCAGAACTGTAGTTCCTAGACCAGCGAATAGGCCAGAATGCCATCAAAACAGTCCAGTATTTACAGGTGCGATGCCTGGAATTTGATTCTTGTTTTATGTAGAACACAGGGTTTACATCCCAGGATTTTGTGACATTCCGTCTCTTTTCAAGCAGGGAAGGTATCAGGGTTAAATATGTGTATGAGCTTATTAATAGATGACGGCCAAAAGTTCTCTCTTACAACGGTGAATAAATGCATGCTTTCAAAAACTGTGGCAAGGTGCTAATTATACCAAAGCGTTAATATATTCAGCGTGAATAATTCAAGTTTGTCTCCATCACAGCCACATGATGCTGTCACCAGTTCTCCTACTGGATATGTGCATTAGAATCCATTTGTACAGACATAGTGAAATTCTATTGTATTTATTGAAATCAAACAAGGTGCTTCAAACAACGACAAGCCAAATATGCCAGTCGAATGTGGTATTTCATTTTGTATTTATTTCCTGTAGTTCTCACTTGATGGTTAAAACAATTAAATACATATTAAACAAACACTAACCCGAGTTATCTGTGCACACCCCATTGGTCTATGCATGTCAACTGGTGAAAAAGAAAACATGTCATTTGTGGCCATATCTCATTGTAACCCTTTAGCAATCATCAACTGTGCTGTTACGATTAAAATGGGGACTCTCCAATGCTGTCACATTTCATTGCGGTTTGCCAATGCTGCGCTGCGCTGCGCTGCGCTGCAGGAGTATGGCGTGGGCGACAAACAGACACCGGGATTCTACGCTTGTGAGAACACAGTGGGTAGGGGACAGCTAGCGGGAGGGAGGGGAAATTCTAGCAACCACCTGGGGAAGAATTATTACGATTTTGTTTATAAGTAAGTAATGTAATGTGGCTATGGGGTTGAATATCATTATGGGTATTTTGGTTTGTTTTTCTTTTGATATTGCAGAGAAGGGGGGGATTGACCTAAACTCAACCAGAGGTGAAAAAATAATTACCTTGTGATTCTCGAGAGAAAATCGCATATATTGGTTAGTTTTATTGTTAAAGACAAATGTTTCAACAAAATATGGTGCTGAAAAGAGAAAAAGTATTATTTTATGTAAGTATTTTTTTTTTTATGTTTGTTTCTGTAATATATAATCTTTTTAAAAAGAGCTGCTCGACTCCCTTGTTATTTTTTCTTAGTCCCTCTCCTGTTTCATTCTCTCTCAACTGGCTGGTGTTGCATGTTGCCCGGGGCAACACAATAGCTAGAATTTTTTCAATTTGATTCCTCTCGTCTTGCTGCATACAGCGACCCAGACGGCTGAATACAACCACATCATTCACAAATCTCCAGTTAACTTACCACCTGTGTGTTAACACAGAATCAGTCACATCCCAACCTTATTTCCACTATCACCTCAACACCCCAATAGATCACTTCTAGTGTTTTCACTCCAGTTTGATTCTGATCTATGCCTGCCTCCCTCTACAGTCCACTGCTCTCTTTCATTTGTGTTTCATTTTTTTGCCAAGTTTTCTGTTGGTTTTTATTTTGCTTTAGTTTCACTGTCTTGGTTTGTTCTTGGCTTGTTGTTTTCTGTTCGAAGTCTCCAATTAAACCACATGCCAACGCATTTTCTCTGTGTGCATACTGTATTCGAGTACCTTTGCATGTGTGAAGCCAGCCATTTCTGTTCATAAACATCTAAATCCAACCCTGTTATTAATGACTAGTAGAAGTTTCACTAGTTAAATGATAGTACCTGTACATAAATGTAGAGCGTTTAGAGGTGTAACTTGGTTACATTGGGAAACCACTAAACACTGACCCACTCTCTGTATTGTGAACTCTCTCCACAACACAAGATCTCAAAAGTTACAAACATTGTTTTTAATTTATTGCACATTTACCTTGTACATATTGACTAGATCTACAAAACAAGATCGATCCCCAACCAGTTGTATTATTACAAGTGAAGGCACAATGTGAACGTTGAAGCAATACTCAATTCCTGGACCTAGATGGGAACTTGCCTCATTGGTCTTAATGAGGATGATGGAAAGTTGTCTCAGCCAATGAAAAGGCCTCCTGGAGGTGAGTAAGAAATGCTTTTTGTCAACAAGACAGCAGTAAAAAAGGCATTTCCTGTTAAACATTACTCAATCATTTGAATGTATTTCAGGTGGGTCCATTACCTGTTACTTCAATACTGGTTCCGGTGATGTAACGAGAGTCATCTGAAGCCAGAAAGGCACATACATCAGCTACCTCTATACACACAAAGAGACAGAGACAGAGAGAGAGAGAGAGAGAGAGAGGTTAAGTCTTGTAACTTGATTATAAAGGGAACGGAGTTCTGCATTTGTGATGTGCTCTACTGCACAGAGGTGTACAGTATGTATACAGTATTCTTACCTGCAGGCTCTCCCATCCTCCCCAGTGGCACCATGGACGTAAGCTGCACACACAAACACAGCAAGTTAAAAACACACTTTTACCCAAAAACAACATTGAGGTGGTGACTTTCTATCTAATATAAAAGGAGAACGCAGTCGTACCTGACTGATTACTTTCTCTGGTACTTTATCAGTCATGGGCGTGGTTATAAACCCCGGAAGCACACAGTTACACCGGATCCCATATCTGTAGAAAGAGAGCAGTTGTATGTTAGGTTTTAGGCAATATTCATACTTCACACCACACCTGGGCCCTGTTTCCCAAACGCATCTCAAGGCTAATAAGTTCATTAGAACCTTCATAGGAGCATCGCTAAAACTCAGAGCTGTTTCCCAAAACCAGCGTCACTGAAGTTGCACTTGAAAACACTCTTTATTCAGTGGTCTGACTGCCTCTGACCACTCGTAGAACAGCAAAGTGGTCGGTTAATGTTTTTTTTCTGCTCCCTTCTGAGTCACTTTTAAAACACAGAAGATCGCCGCTAAACATAGAATCAAGCTGTTTATCTGTCGCTCTGTGACCGCCCAATGCAAAGTTGCCAATGTCTTTGCAATTGGTACAAACAAGTGAAAGATAAAAAGCTGCTTCAAATAAACTGAGCTGACTGCATAAAAACATTCAGTAGGCTTAAAGGCTATATGGGCCTATATTTTTCAGTCAATTGAGTTCTAAGGCACTGCATCTCAGTGCAAGAGGCGACACTACAGTCCCTGGTTCGAATCCAGGCGGAATCACATCCGGAGTTGATTGGAGTCCCATAGGGCGGCGCACAATTGGCCCAGCGTCGTCCGGGTTTGGCCGGAGTAGGCCGTCATTGTAAATAAGAATTTGTTCTTAACCGACTTGCCTAGATAAATAAAGGTTCAATTTAAAAAATAATTGTAGGCTACACAGCCTGTAATTTCATGCTGTATTACAACATGATGTGTCAAATATGTGATTAAGTTATTATAGGGTAAGCATTACAATAAACCTCAATATTTGCAGCCAAGTGATAATATATCTCTAGGAGCTGATCCATCGTCAGTATTGTGGACTAATTCTAATGTTAAGGTAAGATTTGAATGGAGAAAGCTGATCCGAGAGATCCTATCAGATGGACACGGGCTCCAACGACGCACTTAAGAGAATGTTTTCTCTGCCTGGTGTTTCGGGAAACGCATGTTACATCTTTCGCCGTAGGAACGATGGATTGTTAAAACACTCGTAAGCTTAAATTCCATTGCTATCAGGAAGCCGGCCCTCCTCACTAAATAATGTTTATAGCCTATTAATCTTCCCTCTATTGGTGAATGGGTCAAATTTGGAGTGTTGAAATCAAATGCAGGGTCGTGTTCAGTAGACACAGTACAGAAGATAACAGCCCAAAAAGGGTCAGTACCATCTCAACTTGTACAATATTAAAATGCTCATTTTTGTTTCTGTTGCAAAACATTTTGCTACGGTTTGCCCTAATGAACATAACCCAGGTGTGCCTCACCTGCTCAGCTCCTTGGCTGCAGTTCTGGTCAGGCCCTCCACACCTGCTTTGGAAGCAGAGTAGTTTGCCTGTCCAATATTGCCCACCTGGTAACAGCCAGAAGCACAAAGAGAAGGTTAAAGAATGGTAGGAATGAATGTAAGTCTGTTGAAAGATAATGCCTGGGGTGCCACTAAGATGTCGGACTCGCCTTGCCCACAATGCTGCCCACAGTAATAATGGAGCCTTTAGGAGCTCCACAGGCAACCAGAGCCTTGCCAACAGCCTGAGTCAGGAGGAATGTACCCTGATAGAGAGAGGGGAAAGAGAGGGGTTTGTGGGATACGAGGGTAGGAAGCACTATTTATTGTAACAACGTTTTAACTCTGATTTCGGTGTATCAACGTAAAAGAGTCATTGAACCTAAAGAGAGAGAAACCCTTGCTGCTTTTCTATCACTAATATAAATATATTGTAGTCAGGACAATAAGAACAAAGGATAATACCTTTAGGTTGACTTGGATAACCTGGTCAAAGTCCTCGTCCTCCATTTTCAGGAGGAACTCATCCCGAGTGATCCCTGCAGCATTCACACATACTGACGGAGGCTGGAAGTACCGACACTGCAGGAGGGTATCACAGCACATTGTTTATGAGTTAATCACGAACGGAATTCAGTGACTCACTCACACAAAATGTCTCTTCAGATTCAGGCAATTTCTAACTTCTCGACTTTGTTGCTAAAGTACTGAGTGAGGTGCTTTAGGTCAAGGTCCAAAAACGTTACATGATCGACTCATTTTCCTAGTAGGAGACGCCAGCATGTGGTTTAGGATAATAACTAAATTACACCAGACACACACACTGAATTAGTGAGTGTGTGTGTATGTCTGCACATAAGTCAATCACCTGTATGCTTGTGAGTAGTTTCTCTACACTCTCCCTTGATGAAACATCCACAGCAAACGCCATGTGGTCCTGCCCTTTGTGGTCATGGTTCAGGATGCCCAGGGTCTGATTGGCTGACTCCTCGCTGATGTCAGCGACCACCACTATGGCACCCTCGGAGGCAAATCGCTGGCATACGGCTCGGCCAATCCCGCTGCCCCCTCCTGGAGACAATGGGTAGTGCAATGTAGGAGGCAATCGGCTGCAGCTCACAGCAGGTAAAGAGAGGGCTCTATACCACTAACTTGGATGTTCTGTACATAAGGGCTATAATAAAGGACTGATAGTTGGTCGCCTATAGGCAAGGGGGGGCATTCATTCTATCTTGCCTTTAATTCATCTGAGTGAAGATTCTTGTAAGGCAACATCATTGTTGCCGTCACCTTTGACCCAATGAGAGTGACAGAGCTGTCTCATCGGGAAAAGGTGAAGACAAACACATTTTTGTCCAATAAAAATGGCCTAGGCTACTCTTAAGAACATGTATGTGTATGTTAAGTTTACTTAATTGGGATATTGTCATTAAGGCTTCATTAACAAACTGATTTGGATGGCTGTTGCTGTTGAGATACCACAGGACAGATTATTATTATACTTTTTAAAGCAAATATGCCCAAGAATGTCTGAAGATGATATACTGTAACAGTTATGTAGCTTAGTCGAAACAATGTTACAAAGGCTGTTAGCTACAATCTTGTCCCGCAGTGAAATAAAATGATTGAAGTCCAACAACTAGCCCAAGGGTCAGCTACAACAACACAATCTATTGCGCCTAGCTAAGCACACATATCTGCCCCACTCATTTTCTACAGAGAAGTGCAGATATATTTACCTACCTTACATATGTATTAAGTTGCATATAAAGGCCGACGAAACGTGAAAGAAGACACTAACCCGTGACAACTGTCAACCTTGATATGAGCCGTGTGGTGGCCGCCATGATGGTTGTCTTTGAAGATCGAGTCGTTCTCTCTTGATCCAGGAGATGGCGCCACAAGACAGGTTTTGTTTGAGCTCATATCTGTAACTAAAGCCAGTTTGTAGTCCTAAAAATGAATGAGTTTCATCGGGTTCGTTCTAACCTAACATGGGTTCGTTCAGCCATTCCTAAGGGGGAAATGAATGTTGAATGAATGGGGTTCGTTAGGAGTAACACAGGCTTAGGATATTTTATACGTTTTGTTCTATGAGATAATATCAGGCAGTGTTAACATGACCTTTTATGTACTTGTTTTGATTGCATTAACGCTTCAAAAACACACAGAAGAAAAAATAAATATCACAGCACGAATTGTACAAGATCTCCTAAGCCTATGTTTACCACAGACCGTATTCGGTTCATTTCACCATAGGCTTTGGCCAACGTGCCTACAAAAAGACAGCATTAATATTGCTCTGTATATTTTAATTGCAGCAGGTAATACAGAAATAATAATATTTTGACCTAATATGGAAAGCTATAGGCCCAAACATTCAGACAAAACAATTGCACTTCAATAGGCCTATACAGTATCAGTGTTTCTCAACCTCGGGCTAGTGGTCCGCTGGGCTACTGTAGATGGTCCAGGAATATTTTTAGATTTTTAAAGGGTTCTCAGCGATGCGAAGGCATAAACACCTATTGTTATTGTATGAATCCTTCTTATAAAATTTTTATTGACATGGTTAAATAACTCAAGCATAGATTGGTAACTTGTTTTCTAATTTGGCACATAGAAACTAAAGGCCATGAGTAAATTGGTCAAAAAGAATGGCACAGATTGGCCAATAGGGAGCACTGTTATAAGCAGTCTCACTTAAACCCTCATATTCATCGCCCCATTTGACATTTCTTTATGCTGAACAAATTTGCCCCAAGAACCCATAAGGTCTGTCAGGATAGATTTCCCTCCATCTTGGACATGTTGGAAAACCTTTCAAAGCGTAATCTCATGAATCATAAATCCAAATAACACCATGTATTTAACACCATGATAAAATACTATTTTGTTGAGGTTGTGTAATTTTTTCCATTATTAAAGTGGCTAGAGTCAGTATGTTGGCAGCAGCCACTCAAAGTTAGTGATGGCTGTTTAACAGTCTGATGGCCTTGAGATAGAAGCTGTTTTTCAGTCTCTCGGTCCCTGCTTTGATGCACCTGTACTGACCTCGCCTTCTGGATGATAGCGGGGTGAACAGGCAGTGGCTCGGGTGGTTGCTGTCCTTGATGATCTTTTTGGCCTTCCTGTGACATCGGGTGGTGTAGGTGTCCTGGAGGGCAGGTAGTTTGCACCCGGTGATGCGTTGTGCAGACCTCACTACCCTCTGGAGAGCCTTACGGTTATGGGCGGAGCAGCTGCCGTACCAGGCGGTGATACAGCCCGACAGGATGCTCTCGATTGTGCATCTGTAAAAGTTTGTGAGTGTTTTTGGTGACAAGCCGAATTTCTTCTGAGGTTGAAGAGCCTCCTGAGGTTGAAGAGGCGCTGCTGCACCTTCTTCACCACGCTGTCTGTGTGGGTAGACCATTTCAGTTTGCCCGTGATGTGTACGCCGATTAACTTAAAACTTTCCACCCTCTCCACTACTGTCCCGTCAATGTAGATAGGGGGCTGCTCCCTCTGCTGTTTCCTGAAGTCCACAATCATCTCCTTTGTTTTGTTGACATTGAGTGTGAGGTTATTTTCCTGACACCACACTCCGAGGGCCCACTCCTCCTCCCTGTAGGCCGTCTCGTCTTTGTTGGTAATCAAGCCTCCCACTGTAGTGTCGTCTGCAAACTTGATGATTGAGTTGGAGGCGTGCATGACCTCGCAGTCGTGGGTGAACAGGGAGTACAGGAGAGGGCTGAGAACGCACCCTTGTGGGGACCCAGTGTTGAGGATCAGCGGGGTGGAGATGTTGTTACCTACCCTCACCACCTGGGGGCGGCCCGTCAGGAAGTCCAGGACCCAGTTGCACAGGGCGGGGTCGAGACCCAGGGTCTTGAGCTTAATGACAAGTTTGGAGGGTACTATGGTGTTAAATGCTGCGCTGTAATCGATGAACAGCATTCTTACATAGGTATTCCTCTTGTCCAGATGGGTTAGGGCAGGTGCAGTGTGATGGCGATTGCGTCGTCTGTGGACCTATTGGGGCGGTAAGCAAATTGAAGGGTGTCAGGTAGGGTGGAGGTGATATGGTCCTTGACTAGTCTGTCAAAGCACTTCATGATGACAGAAGTGAGTGCTACGGGGCGGTAGTCATTTAGCTCAGTTACCTTAGCTTTCTTGGGAACAGGAACAATGGTGGCCCTCTTGAAGCATGTGGGAACAGCAGACTGGGATAAGGATTGATTGAAAATGTCCGTAAACACACCAGCCAGCTGGTCTGCACATGCTCTGAGGACGCGGCTGGGGATGCCGTCTGGGCCTGCAGCCTTGCGAGGGTTGACACGTTTAAATGTTTTACTCACGTTGGCTACAGTGAAGGAGAGCCCGCAGGTTTTGGTAGCGGGCTGTGTCAGTGGCACTGTATTGTCCTCAAAGCGAGCAAAGAAGTTGTTTAGTCTGTCTGGGAGCAAGGCATCATGGTCCGCGACGGGGCTGGTTTTTCTTTTGTAGTCCGTGATTGACTATAGACCCTGCCACATACCTCTCGTGTCTGAGCCGTTGAATTGCAACTCTACTTGTCTCTATACTGATGCTTAGCTTGTTTGATTGCCTTGCGGAGGGAATAGCTACACTGTTTGTATTCGGTCATGTTTCCAGTCACCTTGCCCTGTTTAAAAGCAGTGGTTCGCGCTTTCAGTTTTGCGCGAATGCTGCTATCAATCCACGGTTTCTGGTTGGTGAATGTTTTAATAGATGTGTGCATCATGGTAAAGGAGTTGGAGGATTGGTTAGAGAGAATTTAACATAAAACGCTCTGTCATGCCTAAGTATGCATGACATTAGAGAGTTTTGCTGAGGTTGAGGTGTTGTTTGCTCTGTCTTTTAGATGGATACATTATGCTACAGAAGCTGGAGGATTGTGATTACAGTGAGGACCTCTCGGTGTGCACTGTTCAACCTTGGCAAATACACTATATATTCAAAAGTATGTGGACACCCCTTCAAATGATTGGATTCGGCCATTTCAGCCACACCCGTTGCTGACAGGTGTATAGAATTGAGCACACAGCAATGCAATCTCGATAGACAAACATTGGCAGTAGAATGGGCCTTACTGAAGAGATCAGTGACTTTCAACATGGCACTGTCATAGGATGCCACCTTACCAACAAGACAGTTAGTCAAATTTCTGCCCTGCTAGAGCTTCCCCGGTCAGCTATAAGTCCTGTTATTGTGAAGTGGAAAGGTCTAGGAGCAACAACGGCTCAGCCACAAAGTGGTAAGCAACACAAGCTCACAGAATGGGACCGCCGAGTGCTGAATCGCGTAGTGAGTAAAAAATGTCTGTCCTCAGTTGCAACACTCACTACCAAGTTCCAAACTGCCTCTGGAGCAATGTCAGCACAATAACTGTTCGTCGGGAGCGTCATCAAATGGGTTTCCATGGCCGAGCAGCCACACACCAGTGGAAGCTGGTGGGAGGAGCTCTTCCATTCATTCCATTCCAGCCCATTACAATGAACCCATCCTCCTATAGCTCCTCCCACCACCGTGCACAAGCCTAAGACCACCATGTGCAATGCCAAGCGTCAGCCGGAGTGGTGTAAAGCCTTCCCAGAAGAGTGGAGGCTGTTATAGCCGCAAGGGGGGACCAACTCCATATTAATGGCTATGTTTTTGGAATGAGATGGTCGACGATCAGGTGTCCACATACTTCTGGTCATATAGTGTATGGGTGTCTGTTGCTCTCTGACAGATCTGAGAACAGGCCGGCACACATGTTCTTCACTGACTGCTGTCCTCTAGTGATCCATGTCCTCATGGGAAGAAGTTCAACTGTTGAAAACAATTGTCACTAATAAGTGAAAGCTTCTCATCCCGGTATCGAATCATTCCATGCACCCATTTTCTTGATCAAAACAGACACAAAGTCAGTGTTAAAGAGCTCTCTCTCTCTTTATTTGTAGGTGGACAGTTCAAAGTATTTTTTCTTAGAAAAGAAACAGAACACAAGAAACAACCACTCAATTGAAGGGGGGAAGAACATGACTAAGAGAACGAAAGCAAAACAAGAACCTCAGTGTTAGAAACATGCTCCACACATTCTAAAAGTCTTTAAGTCTTTTTTAAAGTCTTTAAGTCTTGCCTTTTTTCCTTAGAGCTGTACACATTTTTGCTTGAGTAGTTGTCGTCATTATTACCAATATAACTTTCTCCATTGCCTTCAAGTAAACGCAATAAGGATTCCAGGATTCCATTCAAATCCCCGGGAAATAAATAACTGATCACACACGTACAAAATCTAAATTCTCAAACGATTATATAAAATAAAAAAAAGCTGGAATCTTAACTAAATCACAAAAATCTGTTTAGTACCTCCAAATCTCATGAAGCACATATACCGCTTCTGTTAAACGCACTATGAGCAAGGAAATGGTCACTAGTCTTCTTCCCAAACCAGATTTAGCTAAATTGAATAAAACACTCAGCTGGCAAAAAGTTAAAAAGCCAAGTAGTTAAAAGAAATAGCGTGGTTCTGTGCCGTAAAGCACTGGTATGGCAACGGTATGGGAATCACATCTGGGGTACAAGGAAGGCATGTCAGCATCCCACTGAACCTTACTAAGACAAAATCTATTAAAAAAAACATTTTTTCCCCCCAGACAAAGTGAAATGAAAAGGTGAAGTCTCATAATCTAGTCATTGTGCACTACCCATGCAAGTTAAAATGTCTTGCAAGAGAGATGTGACCATTTCAGTAGTCTGTAGACTTCACTAGACAAATCCTACACGTATCCAATTGACGGAACAAAACAAGGGAAGAATCTGTTTGCGTGTGGGTAAATGGTGAGTGGAGACATGTCCTCACAATTTATTTGCAGGTTGGTCACAAGAAGATAGAAACACGTCATTTACAGAGTGAAAAAAATATATAGGAAAAAGTTAAACCAAAACATCTCATTAAACGTGTACCACGGACACCCCTCTCAAGCAGTAGAAGTACATGCGTTTGTTGCGGTCTTGATGCTCTTCAGTTTCTTCATGTGTGCAGTTTATACATTTATACTGAGCCAAGGTGCTTTACAATGCACAATGATTTAAACAACCTGCATCAACAAGATGAACTAAGCAGGACTGCGTTTACTGTGCGAGGCCGTGCCCCACACATTCACTCTCTCTCTCTCACACACACACACACAATTTGCCCTCTATACAGAAAGACTAAAGCCAGCCTGTCCACAACTTTACTTTCTCCCCACATTTGAGGATTCCTTAAAATTCTTCTTTATAAAAGAAAAATAGATATTTATATATTTGTACACAGTATATACACAGTGTGGCGAGAAAGACATAGCACAAGATGATCCCAGAGTTCTGGACCCATCCAGCCTTCTCGCTTTCTAGAGCCTGTAGAGATCCTGCCGTCTTTCTAGAGCCTGTAGAGATCCTGCCGTCTTTCTAGAGCCTGCAGAGATCCTGCCGTCTTTCTAGAGCCTGTAGAGATCCTGCCGTCTTTCTAGAGCCTGTAGTACAGATCCTGCCGTGGGCTCTTTTTCCAATGAGACGATGCATCATCTCTGCGTCAACCCTCTAGGTTTCTAAAGCAATGAAACAACTCAATATTTCTCCATCCACAATTTCTGTTGGGTTTGGCTTCTCTGAACACAGGGAAAGCTCTCTCTCAATTCCAGGTCAGTTCTGACTATAGTCTGATCCGCCTGCGGCTCTGTTAGCAGTTCTGCACTGTCCTATCCGGGGTTCGCGGGCTACAGGCCCGCCCCTCCGGAGCTTTCAATCTGAGTCACTGGTGTCAGAGGAGGACGATGAGGAAGAGGAAGAAGAGTCTGAGCTGGAGCTGCTGGCGCTAAGGCGAGACGCCATGGCATGGGGCTCCACAGCACTGGGTTTCTCTGCTGAGCGATACACACAAGACAAAATACTTGTAATATAATCTTAAAGACAAACCACACATTTTCCAAAGACCTGAGCTGATCTCGTTCAGAACTTTTTCATGACATGCTATGTAGGTCGACAAGGCCATATGTCAGTGAAAATGTATTGAGCCAGTAATATTTAAATACATTTTGGCTTGTAGTTTCACATCTCTATGCTTGCTCTGAAATTAGTTGTCATGTCTGCCGTGTCTACTCTGTGGGCAGTGATCCAGATGTATTCTGACTCACCTTTGGTTTTCTGAGGCTTCTTGCCAGAGTTGAGCTGGCCGCTGACATCCAGCAACCTCTGCTCCAGTTCCAACTGCTTCTCCAGAGCCAGCTCCTCCCGGGACTTCCCTGCTCCACCTTTCTTCCCTGCTAACAGAGAGGAGACCAGGAGGTTAGATGATGCAATGTCTGCATTCACCAACCAATCCAAATAAACCGGAGACTAAGTCACTATAATGCTACCCAGTGGACTCTTGGGAACAGGGGAAATCTTTCTGACATTTGACCAAAATTGTGACAGAAAAACGCTATGGTTGCGCCCATCCAGGTACACATAACAGCGACCAAAGAAGATTTGAAAACAGATCTGGCGCTACATAGGAAAGCTCTCTCACCATAGGGTTTGCGAGGCTTCTTGCGGAGGCAGGTCATAACGTAGCGTTCCAGCTCGCGCAGCGTGGACGGCTTGAGCGTCTCAAAGTCTATCTCGATCTCCTCTGGGTCGGTGTCGCGCAGCGACGGCTCGCGTGCCTGGATGATGTGAACCACGCGGCCCAGCTTCTCCCCGGGCAGCTTGTTGATGTCCAGGCTGAGCTGGCGCTTCTCGTCGTAGCTCATGGGCGACACCTCGTCCTCCTCCTCTGAGTCGTAGTGGGGGAGCATGGCGGCGGCGCTCATCTGGTGCATGCTGAGCGTCACTGCCTGCGACTTCTTGGAGGACCTGCGGGTGAGAGTGTGATTTAATGATTCAATCCTGAAGGTGCACATTTTGTTTTTGTCAGGAATACTTTGGGGGAACTTTTATAGCATGGAGACAATAAATCATATCATGACAGAGAGATGTTGAAACGCTGCTAGCAGAGAGCACTCACTTGCTCTTGTTGCTCTTCTTCCCAGTGCCCCTTTTGCCCTGTGTGGAGCCCCCTTTGCTGCTCTTGGTCTTGGGTGTCTTTGGCGTCTTTGACGTCTTGGTGACCTTGGGCGTTTTGGGCGGCCGGATGGGTATATCCTCTTCGACTGGCACCCGACTTCCCCGATGCTTCTCGGGCTTCTTCTTCTTCTTCTTGTCCTTCTTCTCTTTCTTCCTCTTAGGCTTGACAATGGGGCCCTGGGAGAGTGCTGCCAGTTGCTCATGAACTGCTTTCAGCTGATGGGACCGTGGAGAGGACATGGTCAGTGACTGTTGTGGCAACCACTTCCAGCTCAGGTATACAGAAATACTTTTGCAAAAAAATATATATTTTGATATATACTGAATATAAAAATACAAATCCTACACTTGCCTTTTCCTACTAGCACTGACTTTGCTGATAGCTACTGTATTGAAGAAAAATGTACTCACTATGACTGAGATATGGTTGTCTCTACCTTAAGATGAATACGCTAACTTTAAGTCGCTCTGGATAAGAGTGTCCCCTAAATGACTAAAATGCCATGTATTGTAGTGAGGATGCAGTGTGAATGTTGAAGTGTGTCTGGTGTTGCGGTGGACGCAAGGCCGGGTCAGTCTACCTGTGTACACACCTGTTCCTGCAGCTCGGCCAGGCGGTGTGCTCGCTCCTCCTCGCTGTCCGAGCTGGGGCTGCTGTCGCTGTCGCTCTCGCTGCTGGGGTCGCTCTCAGACGAGGACGAGGAGGAAGATGAAGAAGATGAGGAGCGTCCACCCATGGAAGCGGGAGGGGCCGCAGGCTCGTCGGGCATCTTGGCAAAGCAGAACTCAAAGACGTCCTGGAGAGAGGGAGGACTATATCAGACCAGCGCACTCATGTCCATTCAGCTGTATGAAACTACTGTTCAAGGGCATAAAAACTCAGCCAGGAAAAGACATCTCTCCATGCGTAAAATGTGTTGACCCGTACCTGTAGTTTGCGTGCCATGGTTACCACGTCATGGTCTGGAGGGTTGTACTTATAGCAGTTAGAATACATTATCCTGACGTCACCGGCAAACTGCTGGGCGTCCCGGTATTCTCGACTGTCCATTTTCCTCTGCAGAGGGAGAGTGGAGGAAGTTAACGTCACATAATTACTGACACTCTACCTTTATGGTGCTTGATGAAGCTGTGATCTACAGCCCTACCTAGAGTCCATAAGGATTACAAAACAGGCTGTGTGGTAGGGCATGTACCTTGATGGTGCTGAGGTCCATGGGCTGCTTGATGATGTCGTGGTAGTCGTGTAGGCCCAGCATGGAGGCGTCCACTGGTTTGTAGAAGGGCCAGGCGTACGCCGCGTGTTTCTTGGACAGCAGCTCTTTGAGAATCCCGTTGCAGTACCGGAGCTGCTGGCCCAGTTTGCCGCGTCGCACCGGCTGGAGCTGCACCGAGTCCGGCAGGTCTTTCTTCGGGGGCTTGATAGGGCGCCCGCTGACTCCCCGCCTCCCTGCAGCTGCTTTGGCGCCCGCCATGCCTCTGCCTCGGCCCATACCAATACCCATCCCCATGCCGAGGCCCAGGCCTTGGCCTACCCCCAGCGAGGTGAGTGTCAACGGGGAGTCGGGTCCACCGACCATGCCCATGCCAATCCCGCCAACGCCCATGGTGATGGGCAAGGGCATGGCCATGGTGGTGGGGGTGGTGGTGTCTGCTTTCCGCTTCACTCCCTTTTTCTGTTGGAGACAGAGACACAGGGGCTCTTGTCATTGACCGAACAGCCTGCCATTTCAGATAATGGGCCAAGAAACAAAATTGTAAATGACAATGTCAGATGATGTCACCAACTGCTGCCCTAACATTGTTGCAAACACTTTGATCAGTAGGTACTTTCATTTACAGTAGCACTATCAGCGGCAAGGCCATAAGGTAAAGTTGTACAACATTAGTGTAGTTTAGGGGTAAGTGAACACTGCACAGACAGTAGTTGACAGTATTTGTGTATCGACTGCTGCCCTTACCTTGGCTGTGGGCTGTGTGGGGGGTAAGCCTAGCATAGCAGGAGTACTGTGGAGGGTGGGAGGTAAGCTCTTGGCCTGGAGCGTCTGTGGGGGGGTGGAGAGCAGCGACTCCGGGGTGTCCGGCGTGGGGGGAGAGTATGCGGACTGGGACACTGCCGGGACCTGGTGAGCAGTGGTCACTCCTCCTGGTACTGAGGCAAATGAAAAAAAAGTATTACGCGTGGGAGATTATACGTATTCATGTGGTCCTGTGTGGCTCCATTGGTAGAGCATGGCGTTTGCAACGCCAAGGGTTGTGGGTTCGATTCCCACTGGGGCCCACCCATAAGAAATATGTATGCATCACTAAGTCAATTTGGGAAAAAGGGTCTGCTAAATGGCATATATATATATTCACATCATCTGAGTCAATATCAAAACAGAACGCATTTCCCCCAAAATAATCATACAAAAAGTACCCCCCCCCCCCAAAATGATCACACTCAAAAACATGCATTAACCGTACACAAACAGAATCACACAACCCCCCTCATGCTCACCTGCGGCTCTGCGTCCTTTGCCTGGCTTGCCCGGTTTACCCCGTGGGGGAGGAGGGGGCAGTTCTACCTCCTCCTGGGGCATCTGGGCAACCTTCTGAAGGAAAGCTTTCTCCAGGGACTGGGCCATCAGAACAATATCATCTGTTGGCTGGGAGAGTCACCATGGAAAAGCTTTACTCGGCTGGAGAACACATGTAACGTCTCTAAATAAGATCAGCCTCATTTCTATCAGACACTTTAGAAGATTGTGTTTATTAGTGACATATCTCTGACAGCTTCCAGGGCTGTAAAATATAAATAGATCATAGGACAGTGAGCTTTGGAACTCAAATGGAGTTTCAACTCCCTCTAGTGTCCAGCCAGTAACCTCAGTTGGTCAAAGCCCTATTTCTGACTGAAAATGTTGTGGTTACAGCATGGTCTCTCACACACACACCTTGTTGTAGATGTAGCAGTTGGTGAACATGGTGTTGAAGTCCTGCATGCACTCGCTGGCGCTGCGGTAGTAGTTGTTCTCCAGGCGCCTCTTGATGGTCCCCATGTCCATGGGCTGTTTGATAATCTTGTGATAGTCCTGAGGCAGAGAGGAGCAGGTTGACTTAATGCTGCTCTACTAATAACAAGTACACTGAGCTCTACAATTCAGTACTGTATTGCCTGCAAGCTTGAAACAAAAAAAAAAGGCTTTTATAAAACTTTCCAACCTAAAAGAAGAATATTCTACAGTTAGTTCTGGAAACGGACATCCTAATATGCAAACAAGATAACACTATTTGAATATCTATAAATAGCCACTGTTGTAGGTCTTCTTTTACAATGTGACTGGGCTCTCTAGTAGTAGCGTGCAGGGACACTCACAGGCAGGCTGAGCTTGGAGGCGTCCACAGGCTCATGGAAGGGCCATGCAAAGTGGTGCCTCCACAGGGACTTCATCATGGCTCTCTGGAGGAACTGCAGCTGGTTGGTGGCACGGCCCTGCCGGTTCATGTCGTGCACTAGGGGCCGTGGTGACCCAGAGGGGGGAGCTTGTCCGTGGGGGAGCAACGGCGGGCCCTCGAATCCCTCAAACAGCAGTGACGGTTTCCGGATGCGCTTGCCGGGGCCCGGAGGGCCCTGCTCCATCGCCATGACGCCCTGCAGGCCTACGTCGACCCCGCCCAGGGAGCTGTTGACGGACAGGGAGGAGGGAATAAGCATAGAGCAGTGGGGCATAGAGAAGAATGGGGAGGCTGAGAAAGGAGAGGGTATTGGATGTGACACAGCAGTCTTCGTAGAGCTAGCCTTCTACTTAGCTAGCCCTCTCTAAACGTCTTAAAATGAGGACAGGTTAACAAAAGTGAGTCATGCGCCCTCACCATTATTCGGTTCCAATTGAGCTTTGAGTTACGAGTCACAACTGCCTCATCAGCATTGTCAGAAACTAGAGGATTAGCCTCACTACCCGTATCGTAACAGGCTGTAGAAAATGTGATCTATACAGCAAGCTGACACTGGAATCTGGGTGTGGTTTCAGGAGTTCTTGGGCAGTTGGCCTCAGGCAGGCATTTGTGAGGTTCACTTTATGAGTTGCCAAAAAGCTTATGCAATAAACCAAGACAAGGAACCCAATGACTGATGAATCATTTGTGCTGGCCGTGGTTTAGTGCCCCTGGCTGGTAATATCTGTGGGCTGAAGTGGTCTCAACGGAAACACAGATCTGTTAAAGCTGTGATACACAGCAACAGTGATACTCATACCGAACATAAAGTAACATACAAGCAGCTTGTTAATTGAAACGGTGGACTCAAATTAATGCATTGACCATTGTGTACTGGTGATATGATCCCATAGTCCTGCCATTATACACTCAGAGGCTTTGAGGGGAGCAATGCTATAGAAAAAAGGGAAAGACATTTGCATGAGTTTAACTGCCCATTGCGCCATGGCAACGAAGCTAACAAGTCTGTTCCATTGGATGGTAGGCTGGTATAACCATGGTAACTAGGCACTACCCCCCCACCAACACCTACAATAGAGTCAAAGTAGAAGTCCAAGTCTGCAGTCAATTGTGGTGTGCATTTAGCATTGTGAGCCAAATACAATATGCATGTGTTGAAAGAAATCTTAAATCAAGGGGCTCAAGAGTGCAGTGATATCTTCAATCAGCTCACAAGTGGCCGTAACACTGTTCAAGTGCCCTATGAGCAGAATGATTTACATACGCCATACCTCTGAATGAAGGGCAAAGTTTATATACACTAGTAAAACAGTGCCAAAATGTTTTGATTTGTATTCCATGCCTTGTGAGCATTAACTGTGTGTACATAGTTGACCAACTATTTAAAAGTGCAGTTTGTTGGCAATTAGAAGCCACTTATTGACAAATACTCTTTGGTGCTTTCTTCATAATGTTACCAATAATGAACAACTTCCTCTATGCGGACACAAGCTAAGAAACATGGAAAAGTTCAGTGACTCAACTGGGTGCCATGTCTTCTTGTGCTTACACCAGATGATAGGGAACAGGGTCTTCGTAGGACAGAAGAGCAGGGGTTCAATATTTATTGCCAATCCCCAATACTCAAATAAGATTAACCAACCAGTTTTGGTTTGTTTGGCTAATACAATTCTCCAATCTCTATATGGATGCTTAGTCACTTTACCCTGCCTTCATGTGCATCATTACCTCAAATACCTCTGCACATTGAGCTAGTACTGATACTCCCTGTATAGTGACCTTCTTGTGTAGTTTATAATACCTTACTTATTTTTTTCATAAACTCAATCGTTGGGAAAGGTCTGCAAGTAAGCTGTACACCAGTAGCATTCAGCACATGTGATAAATCTATTTTATGCTTAAGTGAATATCAAAAGAGCAAACCATTCCATACTGTAGGCTGTCTGTGTCCCTTCATTCAGGACTAGATCAGTTGGGCTGTGTCTTCCTCATAAGTGAACACCAGAGACTATTTGAGCAGAATTTAATATTCACCTGTGCTTACCTCAACAGGAACCCAAACAAATCAGTAACACTACTGCTGCACAGTGTCCATTACTTAACCAATGTGGAAGTGTTTGCAAGTCATCCTGTCGTGATTGTTCCGTTACCAATTCTACAAAATGAAGACTTTCAGAGTTTCTTGATGACAGGTAAACTTGGGGTGTAGCCTATACTGACCAAGAGGACAATCCAAGTCAGAGATAACCCCTCCCTTATATACAGTTTAATATCAGCTGTTATTCAATGATACAAGTTGGAAAACACATTTGACATTTGATGTACTTTATTATAAAAGTTTTTTTTTTATACTCAAAACACTTACGTCACTGACACTTGTCAGCAACAAAAAACTTATCAAGTTATAATTGTACATGTGAAGCACTATCTTTAAAAAATAAATGTGGGGAAAGGGAAGACCACCATTGAGAACGTTGCACTGGGCTAGTTCACTATTATGTGAGCAGTAATATATCACTGGCAGATTACAAACGATGTCCAGTACTGTAGAAACATGTTTGTCAACATATAACTCACATTATATTTGAATGGTGACATAAAAAGTACAACAAATGATTTAAATTGCAGGTTAGGTGAGTGGAAAGGTAAGTGGACTGTGAGGCCATTGCAAGCAACTGATGGGTAACTATTTCCGTCCAATTAGACACGTGACTTGCACACGCTGTTAAAAATACCATTGCATGGGCCTGGCTGGCATTAGGCCGAAATTATAGAATTACTAAATGATCAGCACTATCCGTAACCGAAATGCAGCCATGAAATGTAACGTTTACTAAACATTTCACATGTCCACAAAACAAAATTGGACTAGCCGGCTAGCCAGTTAACTAGCTATAGTTCCCCATCCAAATACAAGAGAGCGAGGCTCTCCAAATAGCTCCAACAGTTAAGGTTAGCTAGCTACCTGACGAGCTTACCTTGTCTAACCAGCTTAACTAGTTAAATAAAGGTTAAATAAAAAAATAAAATAGTCTACCAAGCCACCACAATCACTAGCTAACGTTCGATCTACTCAAAACATCGGATGATTCAATAGCTAACTAACGTTAGCCAGTACTGTGTTATGCGATTAGCAAAACGTCGGCTTTACTCGACGAGATGGCTAGTAACGTAGCTAAGGAAAACATTCGCGATTATGCTACAGTAAATCCATGCGAATTTGTAAACTTGAGCTAGCGGAAACTAGCTACTTGTTAGGTAGCTACCAAGCAGACTTCTTCGCAAGTAATGGCCGTCTGCCGTATCCGTAGCTAACTGACACAGCAAGCTTATCCCCATGGTAGCTAACGTCAGCTAGCGAGGTACCCAAAGCAGACTCCCTGGCAAGCAATAGCCGTCTGCAACTAGCGTAGCTAGTAGTAGTATCTAGCTGACACGGCAAGCTTATCCCCATAGTCGCCAGCAATAATATACAGTCACAACGTGAAACTAGTTCACTTCTTACTGGGCTAGGCAAAACTACAGCAAGGACTAGCTAGCCGAGACGCTGGGAAGATGGCGTCGGTGCAGTAAAATGTAAACGACAGTCGTCCCAATTAAGTCGTATTTTGCAGGTTGACGACGACGAGTGGTCATATCCTGACAAATGTCCAATATATTATTTTTCATTGCAAAAAATATATAAACGCTCTACGCCGGCTTAACAGTCTTGGGATGTACAGCCAGTGTACATGTCGGTAATAAGAAAACATCGGTTTATGAGTTAATACTTTTCTTAATGCAACAATATCCTGTCAGGTCGCAAACTTAAAGTCAATTGTTCCGATCGGTACCTGTCATGGGGCGGGTTTATGGCCGTCTCCATCAGGATGGATCCGGATTCTGTTTAAATACCAATATTCAAGTTCCTGCTTCGCCCGTCCTTTCCTCCAGCCCCCACAGCATTAGACTGACCACTGCTTCAGCGAAATGGCAACTCACGTCTACGCCCGATACTTTATAGACCAACCATTCATCCTATTGGATACGGTAACTTAAGACTACGCCCCGTATTTTCTATTCGCAGTTGAATACGTCCGCCAGAGTTAGCACAGCCCCCCAAATAACTTTGTTTTTCTATTATGCTTTTCATCCAACCTATTCGCATATTGTTATTGTCAATCAAACAAAATTCGCGTTATTACTGACTAGACCTCCCATCACTCAAAAAGTATATATTTTTATACTGGTTGTTTTACGTAACTACTCTTTTACGAAATGCGACATCCCAAAACCCGCCCTTTCACTCATCAAATTACATTACGTCAACGTGGGCAAAGCAACGATAATGATTGGTCGCTGAATCTCTAGCGCGAACTTCCAGAGTAAACAGAAAGCAAGCCATTGGTTAGCGAGTCCGGTCACGCGTATCTATCAGATGCCAAACGTAGGCCGAGCGCTCAACGACACAAGTATTTCTCTCCGAGTAGCCGCATTTTAGTCCTTCCGCGCCATCTTGAAGTGCGAAGAGTGCACACGAGCTTTACTGTCTGCATACAAATTATTAGCCTATGAGATGGTGTCACAAAATGTACAATAAATACCACTCCCTGCATTGAAACAAAGGCGATCATAACGCCTAGTTTCAAACTACTCGTATACCAAGTAAGATCCACGTGCTGTCTGACCTAGCTACATTTAACCAAGATTACTTAATTTACAGACAACTGAAAAAGGCTATCATTATCCTAGGCCTAATATTTCAGAACTTAACCAATACATACCATACTATTAGTGGCTCAACATCGGATGGATAAAATACCATAACTCGCACTGAAGGTGTTTTTTTTTTAATGGCTTACGGAGGATAAGGCAAACTTCCACCCTAAACCAAAGTGGTAAAGGAAAATGCCCTCCATTGAATGACACAGCATTTCACAACTCTTGATGAAATGGTTATGAAAGTAGATAAGAGTTTCGGATAAATCACTTTTATAAGAATTACTATGAAGCACTTCAAGCACAAAGGTTGCATCGGTTTTAAGAATTTTAGAGCCATGTTGCTCTGCTTCAATAACACCCATGTAGGCCACATCCACGATTTGAACACTTCAACTAAATCGTAATTTATAAGCCTTTACAATCTTCCAACATGAGCTGCCCAGAGAACACCCAAATTAGCTGGCTAGCTATCTACATTCAGACAAACTAAATCCCCAAACAGTTCCTATCATATACCGACAAGATACTCATTCTACCAAGTCCACGTGCAACAAACTACAATGAATCAGCAAAATGCCAACCTTCGACAACAAAATAAAATAAACTCGTAAAAGTAGTTAAGAGCTGTACAAAATGGTTCCCTAATGTTAATACCCATCCCCCACACCAAGGTTACACGTTCTCTCCAATGTCACTGAACTAAATTCTCACGATTTTCAATATATACGGACAAAAATTATACATTTAAAAGCCTCTAAATACAATTAACCTTGAACTAAAACATGAATTAATGTTCTTAATCTTGAGCAAATATGAAGAAAAAAAACATTTTGCAAATTGATTCCCAGGGTTACATAAAAATGAACTACTAAAAATCTCGATTTGTAAATCCATTACGCAGAGTAAAACTTTCCTTCAAAATTCTCCTTGTCCTCCACCACGATCGTTTTTTTTCAACACATTTTCCTCCAACATGTCCGACTTCTTCCTCATTCAATGAAGTGGGGGGAAGGGAAGTCATGTGATAAATAAGCTAATGGCGCACTGTTTGCCAAAAGTTGGAGGCTACACACTGCTCCAGGAAAAAATATATTGATGTATCCGGAAATTGTCATCTTGCCGTAACAAATGATATAACTTCTCCACATGTTGCTGTATTAAAGTTAATTAGACCGTATTGCCCATAACTTTGCGAAATCCAGAACAAAGAGCATACTTTCGGGTATCACAGCTTTGCACAGATTGGACAAACCTAAACCACGTGGTGCGGCTTGGATTTACAGAAATATTGATTGAAATGTTTCCTTGACACAACTGCAGTAATCCATGCAAGCAAACAATATCAATTTCCAGTCTCAACACGACCCTTATATTTGTTAGAACCGCAGATATTCTCTTGACAAAGTTCATATTTCGGTTGCAAGCATTGTGGCTTCCACTGCGACAGCAAACTGCGCATGCGTTAGATATGGGCGAGCCTATTTGGGATATTGCCTCTATACAGAGTAGACTTTATTCTAAATTCATTTTCCCATTTGGAGAAGGCAGAGATGTTTCATTAGGAGCTGGGAATGGTATCTGATCCTAGGTTTGTGTTCACTCAGGCAACTTCTACCTTGAGCTGTTACTGAATAAAGATTATTATCAGAAGATGAGTATTTGTGATGTATTGAAAATGTCAAATAAAATGTTTCAAAGAAAGAAGATTCAAGTAACTGTAGGCTAAACGTTATATGATTGTGGGGAAATGATTGTGATTGTGGGTAGTTGTTTAAGACACAAGTGCAACGACCATATATGCAGAATTGATTTAGTCTCCAAACTACAAAGACATATAACGTTACATTGTTATCTTGCCGCAACCTTAAATGTCTATAGCATGACAGGTCAATAGGCCTATGAACCACAAACTGAGATATCTAAGGGATAACTTGAGTTGGCCATTGTGGTGTGATCTAATCAGGCTTCCAACAGAGAACAGAGTGTCCTTTGTGCTTTCTCAGGACTTGACAAATAGGCCTTGCTGCTGAAGTTGCATGCTCACACCCCACCCTCAGTTCACAGAGCTCACTCAGAGGAAGACGTCTCTGAGTCACCAAAGCATTCGGCGCATGAGCCGTGTCACATGATGATTTGGCCAGCAGAGAAGTGGTTGCTAGGGAAGCTCTCTCCACCGCGACGCGTAATTTCTTTCACTGGCGAGCCATCCTTGGCAACAGCCCCACTTGACAACTGGCGACGCAAGCAGAGTAGTGTGGAAATACAATATGAGCGTTCATGACTATGGAAACTTATTTTCCTCCTTTGCGTTTGTTGAGCGAGACCCTCTCTCCCTCCTTTCACATTCTATGAATACCATGAACAATTACTGTTATGGCTTAAATGTTGTGACTTCATTTGGAATACCTAATACAACTTGGGATAGGCTTTCTATATGTATTCATTTGGTCCCTCAGGCACCTTGCATTAACTGACTGTTTGTGGCTGTGTATAAAACAAAAGCTGCATTGCTCTAAGGGGTGCTTAAACTTTTGGGCTTGGTGGGCCAAAATATAATCTGAGTGGTGGGCCCTGGGCTGAACAAATAGTTATGATGTATTTAGCTTTTTAGGGGCTTTAAACAATAGCTTTTTAGTAAGCAATCATAAAATCACACTTCAAACATGAATCAAATTGCAGCCATATAACTTGATACCTATAGCACATTCTGATTACCGGTATTAAAGATGCATTAAAAAAAACATTCATACAGATCATATGGATAATAACTTGAATATTTTTTAAATTACTTGAATATGGGAAAGGTGTAACAATTTCTATTTACAGTAGTAAGTATCTGAAATGGTATTGGAAAGTTCAGGAAAACATCAGGGAAGCTCATCAGGCAAATGGTGCATGGGTGCACCTCAGCCATGCTCAAGGTCCTAAATCAAATCAAATCAAATTTTATTTGTCACATACACATGGTTAGCAGATGTTAATGCGAGTGTAGCGAAATGCTTGTGCTTCTAGTTCCGACAATGCAGTAATAACCAACAAGTAATCTAACCTAACAATTCCACAACTACTACCTTATACACACAAGTGTAAAGGGATAAAGAATATGTACATAAAGATATATGAATGAGTGATGGTACAGAACGGCATAGGCAAGATGCAGTAGATGGTATAGAGTACAGTCTATACATATGAGATGGGTAATGTAGGGTATGTAAACATAAAGTGGCATAGTTTAAAGTGGCTAGTGATACATGTATTACATAAAGATGGCAAGATGCAGTGGATGATATACAGTACAGTATATACATATACATATGAGATGAGTATGTAAACATTATATTAAGTGGCATTGTTTAAAGTGGCTAGTGATACATTTTTACATAATTTCCATCAATTCCCATTATTAAGTGGCTGGAGTTGAGTCAGTATGTTGGCAGCGGCCACCAAATGTTAGTGGTGACTGTTTAACAGTCTGATGGCCTTGAGATAGAAGCTGTTTTTCAGTCTCTCGGTCCCTGCTTTGATGCACCTGTACTGACCTCGCCTTCTGGATGATAGCGGGGTGAACAGGCAGTGGCTCGGGTGGTTGTTGTCCTTGATGATCTTTATGGCCTTCCTGTGACATCGGGTGGTGTAGGTGTCCTGGAGGGCAGGTAGTTTGCCCCCGGTGATGCGTTGTGCAGACCTCACTACCCTCTGGAGAGCCTTACGGTTGTGGGCGGAGCAGTTGCCGTACCAGGCGGTGATACAGCCCGACAGGATGCTCTCGATTGTGCATCTGTAGAAGTTTGTGAGTGCTTTTGGTGACAAGCCGAATTTCTTCAGCCTCCTGAGGTTGAATATGCGCTGCTGCGCCTTCTTCACAACGCTGTCTGTGTGGGTGGACCAATTCAGTTTGTCCTTGATGTGTACACCGAGGAACTTAAATCTTTCCACCTTCTCCACTACTGCTACTCCACTACTTTCCACTACTGCCCCGTCGATGTGGATAGGGGGGTGCTCCCTCTGCTGTTTCCTGAAGTCCACAATCATCTCCTTTGTTTTGTTGACGTTGAGTGTGAGGTTATTTTCCTGACACCACACTCCGAGGGCCCTCACCTCCTCC
Organism: Salvelinus alpinus; assembly: GCF_045679555.1. Taxonomy (NCBI): domain Eukaryota; kingdom Metazoa; phylum Chordata; class Actinopteri; order Salmoniformes; family Salmonidae; genus Salvelinus; species Salvelinus alpinus. The sequence continues at coordinate 38,893,576 of NC_092114.1, forward strand.
CTGTAGGCCGTCTCGTCGTTGTTTGTAATCAAGCCTACCACTGTAGTGTCGTCCGCAAACTTGATGATTGAGTTGGAGGCGTGCATGGCCACGCAGTCGTGGGTGAACAGGGAGTACAGGAGAGGGCTCAGAACGCACCAGTGTTGAGGATCAGCGGGGTGGAGATGTTGTTACCTACCCTCACCACCTGGGGGCGGCCCGTCAGGAAGTCCAGGACCCAGTTGCACAGGGCGGGGTCGAGACCCAGGGTCTCGAGCTTGATGACGAGTTTGGAGGGTACTATAGTGTTAAATGCTGAGCTGTAGTCGATGAACAGCATTCTCACATAGGTATTCCTCTTGTCCAGATGGGTTAGGGCAGTGTGCAGTGTGGTTGCGATTGCGTCGCCTGTGGACCTATTGGGTCGGTAAGCAAATTGGAGTGGGTCTAGGGTGTCAGGTAGGGTGGAGGTGATATGGTCCTTGACTAGTCTCTCAAAGCACTTCATGATGACGGAAGTGAGTGCTATGGGGCGGTAGTCGTTTAGCTCAGTTACCTTAGCTTTCTTGGGAACAGGAACAATGGTGGCCCTCTTGAAGCATGTGGGAACAGCAGACTGGGATAAGGATTGATTGAATATGTCCTTAAACACACCAGCCAGCTGGTCTGCGCATGCTCTGAGGACGCGGCTGGGAATGCCGTCTGGGCCTGCAGCCTTGCGAGGGTTAACACGTTTAAATGTTTTACTCACCTCGGCTGCAGTGAAGGAGAGCCCGCAGGTTTTGGTAGCGGGCCGTGTCAGTGGCACTGTATTGTCCTCAAAGCGAGCAAAAAAGTTATTTAGTCTGTCTGGGAGCAAGACATCCTGGTCCGCGACGGGGCTGGTTTTCTTTTTGTAATCCGTGATTGACTGTAGACCCTGCCACATACCTCTTGTGTCTGAGCTGTTGAATTGCGACTCTACTTTGTCTCTATACTGGGACTTAGCTTGTTTGATTGCCTTGCGGAGGGAATAGCTACTCTGTTTGTATTCGGTCATGTTTCCGGTCACCTTGCCCTGGTTAAAAGCAGTGGTTCGTGCTTTCAGTTTCACGCGAATGCTGCCATCAATCCACGGTTTCTGGTTTGGGAATGTTTTAATCGTTGCTGTGGGTACGACATCGTCAATGCACTTTCTAATGAACTCGCTCACCGAATCAGCATATACGTCAATGTTGTTGTTGGACGCAATGCGGAACATATCCCAATCCACGTGATCGAAGCAGTCTTGAAGCGTGGAATCAGATTGGTCGGACCAGCGTTGAACAGACCTGAGCGCGGGAGCTTGCTGTTTTAGTTTCTGTTTGTAGGCTGGAAGCAACAAAATGGAGTCGTGGTCAGCTTTTCCGAAAGGAGGGCGGGGGAGGGCCTTATATGTGTCGCGGAAGTTAGTATAACAATGATCCAAGGTTTTACCAGCCCTGGTAGCACAATCGATATGCTGATAGAATTTAGGGAGTTTTGTTTTCAGATTAGCTTTGTTAAAATCCCCAGCTACGATGAATGCAGCCTCAGGGTGTGTGGTTTCCAGATTACAAAGAGTCAGATAAAGTTCGTTCAGGGCCATCGATGTGTCTGCTTGGGGGGGAATATATACGGCTGTGATTATAATCGAAGAGAATTCCCTTGGTAGATAATGCGGTCGACATTTGATTGTGAGGAATTCTAAATCTGGTGAACAGAATGACTTGAGTTCCTGTACGTTGTTATGATCACACCACGTCTCGTTGATCATAAGGCATACACCCCCGCCCCTCTTCTTACCAGAAAGATGTTTGTTTCTGTCGGCGCGATGCGTGAAGAAACCAGCTGGCTGCACCGACTCGGTTAGCGTCTCTCGAGTGAGCCATGTTTCCGTGAAGCAGAGAACGTTACAATCCCTGATGTCTCTCTGGAATGTTACCCGTGTTCGGATTTCATCAACCTTGTTGTCAAGAGACTGGACATTGGCGAGTAGTATGCTAGGGAGTGGAGCGCGATGTGCCCGTCTCCGAAGCCTGACCAGGAGACCGCCTCGTTTGCCCCTTTTTCGGCGTCGTTGTTTAGGGTCACCGGCTGGGATCAGATCCATTGTATTGGGTGGAAGGCAAAACACCAGATCCGCTTCGGGAGAGTCATATTCCTGGTTGTAACGATGGTGAGTTGACGTTGCTCTTATATTCAGTAGTTCCTCCCGACTGTATGTAATGAAACCTAAGATTACCTGGGGTACCAATGAAAGGAATAACACATAAAACAACAAAATACTGCATAGTTTCCTAGGAACGCGAAGCGAGGCGGCCATCTCGGTCGGTGCCGGAAGTACTCCTAAACGATATCTTAACCACCATCGATAAGAAACAATACTGTGCAGCCGTATTCATTGACCTGGCCAAGGCTTTCGACTCTGTCAATCACCACATCCTCATCGGCAGACTCGATAGCCTTGGTTTCTCAAATGATTGCCTCGCCTGGTTAGAGTTGATAGAGTTCAGTGTGTCAAATCGGAGGGCCTGTTGTCCGGACCTCTGGCAGTCTCTATGGGGGTGCCACAGGGTTCAATTCTTGGGCCGACTCTCTTCTCTGTATACATCAATGATGTCACTCTTGCTGCTGGTGAGTCTCTGATCCACCTCTACGCAGACGACACCATTCTGTATACTTCTGGCCCTTCTTTGGACACTGTGTTAACAACCCTCCAGATGAGCTTCAATGCCATACAACTCTCCTTCCGTGGCCTCCAACTGCTCTTAAATACAAGTAAAACTAAATGCATGCTCTTCAACCGATCGCTGACTGCACCTGCCCGCCCGTCCAGCTACTCTGGACGGTTCTGAATTAGAATATGTGGATAACTACAAATACCTAGGTGTCTGGTTAGACTGTAAACTCTCCTTCCAGACTCACATCAAACATCTCCAATCCAAAGTTAAATCTAGAATTGGCTTCATATTTCGCAACAAAGCATCCTTCACTCATGCTGACAAACATACCCTCGTAAAACTGACCTTCCTACCGATCCTCGACTTAGGCGATGTCATTTACGCTCTCGTTGGCTGGCCCTCGCTTCATACTCGTCGCCAAACCCACTGGCTCCAGGTTATCTACAAGACCCTGCTAGGTAAAGTCCCCCCTTATCTCAGCTCGCTGGTCATCATAGCAGCACCCACCTGTAGCACGCGCTCCAGCAGGTATATCTCTCTGGTCACCCCCAAAACCAATTCCTCCTTTGGCCGCCTCTCCTTCCAGTTCTCTGCTGCCAATGACTGGAACGAACTACAAAAATCTCTGAAACTGGAAACACTTATCTCCCTCACTAGCTTTAAGCACCAGCTGTCAGAGCAGCTCACATATTACTGCACCTGTACATAGCCCATCTATAATTTAGCCCAAACAACTACCTCTTCCTCTACTGTATTTATTTATTTATTTATTTTGCTCCTTTTCACTCCATTATTTCTATTTCTACTTTGCACATTCTTCCACTGTAAATCTCCAATTTCAGTGTTTTACTTGCTATATTGTATTTACTTCGCCACCATGGCTTTTTCTTGCCTTTACCTCCCTTATCTCACCTCATTTGCTCACATTGTCACGCCCTGGCCTTAGTTATCTTTGTTTTCTTTATTATTTTAGGTCAGGGTGTGACATGGGGGATGTTTGTGTGTTTTTTGTCTAGTCTAGGGTGTTGGTATTGTATAGGGGGTTTTGTAGAGTTCATGGGGTTGTGTTCAGTGTAAGTGTTTAGGTAAGTCTATGGTTGCCTGGATTGGTTCTCAATCAGAGACAGCTGTCTATCGTTGTCTCTGATTGGGAGCCATATTTAAGGCAGCCATAGGCATTAGGTAGGTTGTGGGTAATTGTCTATATTTGACGTTAGTAGCTTGTGTCTGCACTGTCGTTTGTAGCTTCACGGTCGTTTGTTGTTTTGTTTAGTGTGTATTAGTGTTCGTTTCATCTTCTCAAAATAAAAGAAGATGTATCTATATCACGCTGCGCCTTGGTCCTCTCGTTCACCTAAAGACGATCGTGACAGAATTACCCACCATACCAGGACCAAGCAGCGTGATAAGCGGCAGCAGGAGCAGCGCAAGGAGGAATGGCAATGGGAGCAGAGTCTGGACTACACTACGTGGGAGGAGATCGACAGTTGGGCGATCGACCCAGGGAGAATGCCGGAGCCCGCCTGGGATTCTCTGGAGCAGTGTGAGGAGGGATACCGGCGAATGGAGGCAGCACGACGACGCGGTAGGAAGCCCGAGAGTCAAGCCCAAAAATTTATTGGGGGGTGGGGGCTACAAGGGAGTGTGGCGAAGTCAGGTAGGAGACCTGCGCCAACTCCCCGAGCTTACCGTGGAGAGCGAAAGTACGGGCAGACACCGTGTTATGCGGTAAAGCGCACAGTGTCTCCTGTACGTGTGCATAGCCCGGTGCGGTACATTCCAGCTCCTCGTATCGGCCGGGCTAGATTGGGCATTGAGCCAGGTGCCATGAAGCCGGCTCAACGCGCCTGGTCTCCAGTACGTCTCCTCGGGCCGGCATACATGGCACCAGCCTTACGCATGGTGTCCCCGGTTCGCCAACACAGCCCAGTGCGGGTTATTCCACCTCCCCGCACTGGTCGGGCTACGGGGAGCATTCAACCAGGTAAGGTTGGGCAGGCTCGGTGCTCAAGGGAGCCAGTACGCCTGCACGGTCCGGTATATCCGGCGCCACCTCCCCACCCCAGCCCAGTACCACCAGTGCCTACACCACGCACCAGGCTTCCAGTGCGTCTCCAGAGCCCTGTTCCTCCTCCACGCACTCACCCTATGGTGCGTGTCTCCAGCCCGGTACCACCAGTTCCGGCACCACGCACCAAGCCTCCTGTGCGTCTCCAGAGCCCTGTGCGTCCTGTTGCTGCTCCCCGCACTAGCCTTGAGGTACGTGTCCTTAGCCCGTACCACCAGTTCCGGCACCATGCACCAGGCCTACTGTGCGCCTCAGCCGGCCAGAGTCTGCCGTCTGCCCAGCGCTGTCTGAGCTGTCCGTCTGCCCAGCGTCGCCTGCACTGCCCGTCTGCCCAACGCCGTCTGAGCTGTCCGTCTGCCAAGCGCCGCCTGCGCTGCCCGTCTGCCCAGCACCGTCTGAGCCGCCCGTCTGTCCTGAGCCTTCAAAGCCACCCGTCTGTCCTGAGCCTTCAGAGCCGTCCGCCAGTCAGGAGCCGCCAGAGCCGCCCGCCAGTCAGGAGCCGCCAGACGCCCGCCAGTCAGGAGCAGCCAGAGCCGCCCGCCAGTCAGGAGCAGCCAGAGCCGTCCGCCAGTCAGGAGCAGCCAGAGCCGCCCGCCAGTCAGGAGCAGCCAGAGCCGCCCGCCAGTCAGGAGCAGCCAGAGCCGCCCGCCAGTCAGGAGCAGCCAGAGCCGCCCGCCAGCCAGGATCTGCCAGAGCCGCCCGCCAGCCAGGATCTGCCAGAGCCGCCCGCCAGCCAGGATCTGCAAGAGCCGCCCGCCAGCCAGGTTCTGCCAGAGCCGCCCGCCAGCCAGGATCTGCCAGAGCCGCCCGCCAGCCAGGATCTGCCAGAGCCGCCCGCCAGCCAGGATCTGCCAGAGCCGCCCGCCAGCCAGGATCTGCCAGAGCCGCCCGCCAGCCAGGATCTGCCAGAGCCGTCCGCCAGTCAGGAGCTGCCCTTCAGTCAGGAGCTGCCCTTCAGTCAGGAGCTGCCCCTCAGTCAGGAGCTGCCCCTCAGTCCGGAGCTGCCCTCTAGGATGGTATTCAGTCCAGGACTCGCTGACAGGGTCGCCGCTCCAGAGGCGCCACCAAAGCGGGTAGTGACTATGGTGAAGTGGGGGCCACGTCCCGCACCCGAGCCGCCGCCGTAAGAAGGCCCACCCGGACCCTCCCCTTCTGTGTCAGGTTTTGCGGCCGGAGTCCGCACCTTTGGTACTGTCACGCCCTGGCCTTAGTTATCTTTGTTTTCTTTATTATTTTAGGTCAGGGTGTGACATGGGGGATGTTTGTGGGTTTTTTGTCTAGTCTAGGGTGTTTGTATTGTATAGGGGGTTTTGTAGAGTTCATGGGGTTGTGTTTAGGTAAGTCTATGGTTGCCTGGATTGGTTCTCAATTAGAGACAGCTGTCTATCGTTGTCTCTGATTGGGAGCCATATTTAAGGCAGCCATAGGCATTAGGTAGGTTGTGGGTAATTGTCTATGTTTGACGTTAGTAGCTTGTGTCTGCACTTTCGTTTGTAGCTTCACGTCGTTTGTTGTTTTTGTTTAGTGTGTATTAGTGTTCGTGTTCGTTTCATCTTCTCAAAATAAAAGATGTATCTATATCACGCTGCGCCTTGGTCCTCTCGTTCACCTAAAGACGATCGTGACACACATTGTATATAGACTTATTTTTGTACTGTATTATTGACTGTATGTTTGTTTTACTCCATGTGTAACTCTGTGTTGTTGTATGTGTCGAACTGCTTTGCTTTATCTTGGCCAGGTCGCAATTGTAAATGAGAACTTGTTCTCAACTTAAACCTGAGATTAAATAAAGGTGAAATAAAATAAATAAATACATTAAAAAAATCACCCCTAAGTGAGATTTGATTGGGGGGCACAGCAACCACATGGGCAAGACATCTTGAGTATTACATTTTTTAAACTTCGAACAGTAAATTGAGACCGCATCTGACTTCAAATCAAACACCAGGGGCCCTCAGTTTGGTTGGCCCTACTCTATGTGATGTTGTTTTGACAACCCTGTATTTAAAACAGGGCTCTGTCCTAATGCCAGCAAAAATAGTGTATCTCTCAAATTGAAAAGCCTAGAGTGCATTTTAAGGGTTAATTTCCCTAGACACAGATTAAACCTACTCCTAAAAAGCATGCACAATGAAGAATCTCTATTGAAAGTGCTTTTAAGTACAGGAATATATTAAGGTCCACGAATCCAGCCATGTGTCTGAACCATGGGCTCAAACTCTAATTCTAATTTAGAACTAATTGATACTTAAATTATATAGTGCGATGAAGTGTATGTAGTGCTGCACGGTTTGTACAAATGTGTCCAGGCCTTCAAAACAGCTGAGTAATTATGCATTCATACTCTAGAAAGGAAGGCAGCATCCAAGAACGGTGATTAGCATCTGAATAGAAGTGGACACTTCCCTTAGATGGTTACTCCAAGGTGTAGAACACTCCGATTTTGGAGTGTTCAAGGAACAGACACAGTTCACTAAAGATTTTTCAAAGAGTAACTATTTTACAATGTAAGGAGCTATGTCTAGTTCAACTAGTAATTTAACTACATTTTGCAGTAGCTTGGTGGTAGTTGAACAAAAAGCTAATCTTGGTAGTCTTTTCAGTAGTTAATTACTTTTTCTAACTACTGGAACAACACACTACTTTTTTTGCAAAAAAAGAAAAGGAAATGTGGATGGAGTAGATAAGAATTTCCTTTCTTTTTCAGCATCAGACCTGCCTAGTTCTCACTTGAAACATAGTTTTTGTGTTAAATAGGCTAAATTACACATTCTGTTAACATTGGTGCCAGAGTGATCTGTTCTTGCAATTTGTAGTCTATGAAATGTCAGATTTAGATACGATAATTTATCACAAAGTAGTTTGGATGTAGTAAACTACTTTTTCAAAGTTAAGTCAACAATATCTTTCTTAAGGGTAGCTTTAGTGTAGATTAACTTCTTCCAGTGTGAAGTCATTGGTAGCTTGGTAAACTATATTTTCAGAGTAGCTTCCCCAACACTGCTATTTTAATGGGTCTAAATAGCAGTGTTGGAAGAGAATGTTACTGAAGCTCTAAAGGACCCTGGTTACACCCACAGCCACAGATAAGAGCTTCATTAGTTATCACCAAATTGAATGAGATTAATATTAATTTGTCCTGTGTGGCTCAGTTGGTAGAGCATGGCACTTGCAACGCCAGGGTTGTGGGTTTGATTCCCATGGGGGAGCAGTAAGAAAATGTATGCACTCACTATGGTAAATATCTCTGAATAATAGCATCTGCTAAATATGTAAAATGTATACTCCCAAAGAGAACCATCTGTTTTGCAGCATACTGCATGTCTCAGACACACAGGTATACAAAACAAATGTAAGATACCAGGTAATGTAGAAAAGCACCAATGTTTTATTTTACTGGTTTCACGTGTACATCTTATTTTCGAGTGTAGCTTAAATTTTCATTCAGGGATAGTTCAAGTTTGCTCAGATCACTTGTGTGTTTGAATCAGTGAGGTCTGGTCAATAACTGATTTCTTGGGAGGGGCTTGACTGGTGGTTCTCAGGGTTGTTCTCATTCTTTTATCCCCCATTTGCAAGCTGAAGGCAGAAAGATAGTGCTTCAGCCTGATGGCCTACAAACAGGGCGGGAGGTGTGAATGGATGGTGTGCCATCCCATTGTGTCACCTTCCCTGTTTTTCTGCTCCATAGAATGGAATGAAAACAACAAGGGAGCTACCTAGAAATGCACTGGTAAACAACTCTTCACAATTCTCATATCATTCAATCATTGGGATTAAAGCTTTTCTACAGGAACAGTAGAGTGGTGTTTTCATTGTGGATGTGCAGAATGAGTCAAAGTAAGGCTGAAGACTTTTCAGATGTTTAAAAAAAAAACTATACCTATCAAACTGCTGTGTTTATATACTTCACAAAAGATAAGTAAGCTCTTTGTCCTGTTTTGTTGACTGTTGTGAATCAACCAAAAATCCGGTTCCACTCTTGAGGTACCACTTCAGAGGGGAAGACACACTGAGATAGTGTTGATTCTGAACATCTTTCATTGTTGATTTGACCAGTACTTGCCAGACAGAGCAACCTGGACTCAGAGCTAGACGTAACATAGTACATGTAAATCCGTGACAGTGTAAAATGTTACATTTCGTATTGGTATGTATTAATTTTGGGATGTCCGTTATCCATTCGTAACGTTAGCTAGTGACTAACGTTAGCTAGGCTACAGTTAGGGTTAAGATTAAGGTTCAGGGACGAGTTAGCTAACATGCTAAGCAGTTACAAAGTAGCAAGTAGTTGCAAAATTGCTAATTAGTTAAAATGGTAAAGTTTTCCGTGATGAGATTCAAACACGCAACCTTTGGGTTGTTAGATGTTCGCGTTATGTGACCGACAGCCTTGATTCGGTCTAATGTAGCAACATTTGAAATTGTGTTTTTTACATTGGATAAAAGCACAGACAGAGCTACAAAATGGTATATCATACACTGCAGTTGCGGAAAAATGGGAAATTAATTCTGCTTTGAAAGTTGATAACCCCACTTTTGAGAAAATGGCCCTTGAATGTTTGGTACACCTACCGGAAAGCTCTTCTTTGTCTACACCCATTCAGCATAGTTCACACCCTTTTAAGCCAGCCCCACACATCTCTTTAAGGATTCACATGTGAGGTCATGTGCTAAACAGTGAGTAGTGTAGTGAAGATTAAGACTAAAAGTGGTAGTAGCCTACAATAAGGAAAAATTCCAGGTAAACAGAAAGTGTCCAGATAAAAATATTAGATGACGCTTACCCAAACACACTTGTCTAAATTGACTGGTATTTCTCAGAAGGTGTAAACAGTACAGCGAAATGGTTACTTGCATAGCAGCAATATCAAAAATAGATAGTGTCAATATAAAGAAAAAACAAGTGTCAATGCCAGTAGAGAAAGAACAAAATAATATACAGTATGTACAAGAACAATAATGATATCAGTGATATTGGTGATAGATGAGGTAGTTATATGCATACAATCAGGGGTAAAGTGGCTGAGCAGCAGGATACATTTTTTTTTTTTTTAAATAGTAGCAGCAACATATGACATGTGTGTTAGGAGAGAGTTGTGTGAATAGAGGCACTGCAGATAGTGCTGATGACTGGGAACTGGCCCCCAGTGATGAACTGGTCCGTCTGAACCACAGATGAACAAGGGAATCTATACTCGGAGAGCCTGTTTCAGTCCTGCCCTTGACTTTGGCGCAGGGCATGTGATGTCCATAGCCTCTTCATTGCAAAACTACCTGATCTTCTCAAAAAGATAAGTTTGTCTAGCTGTGTCCAGTCCAGGTGGTGCTGGTACAGGCAGACCATCTATGAGAGGAAGAATGTCAGTGTTGCTCCTTGGCGACAACAACACCAGGCTCCAGAGCATTGAAGCTGTAAAACAGTAAATAAAAAAAATTAAGACATTACAACCTTGCATAACAAATTCACCTCCCAAGTTTAGATAAGAATAACCTCATACAATGCAATGAAAATGATATTCAACTGAAGTGCTGGTACTGCTTGATCTGTGGCAGCGGCCTGAAGTACAGAGTCAGGTGTTGTTGCCAGCCATAGCTTTCCACCAGCACCGTACCATCCTCCAAATCAAATCGCATTTTATTGGTCACATACGTGTTTTGCAGATGTTATTGCGGGTGTAGCGAAATGCTTGTGTTTCTAGCTCTGACAGTGCAGTAATATCTAACAAGTAATACCTAACAATTTCACAACATATATCCAATACACACAAATCTAAATAACACAAAAACATTTCTGGGCTAATAATGTAAGAAATAATACATTAAAAAACAAAATACTGCAAAGTTTCCTAAGAACTAGAAGCACAGCAGCCCTGTCTGTCGACGCCATTTTCAATAGGCTGACAGTCCAACCAGCTGTGGGATGTTGACCCCTGTCACCGTGCTGTCCTTCACAACACCAGCAATCTCAGACAAAGTGTTCACTCTGGTCTTTCTGAAGCACTGCTTGATGAGGCTGAAGCACCAGTCGGGTGCAAACTTATGTGGCAAACAACAAAAGAACATTAAGATAAATTAAAATGAATTGTCTCACCCCTGTCAGTCTGTCTTTACACAGCTCAGTGAGATATATATATACATACATACATACACACAGGGTTGGGAGGTTACTTTCTAAATGTAATCCGTTACTAGTTACCTGTCCAAAATTGTAATCAGTAACGTAATTTTTGGATTACCCAAACTCAGTAACGTAATCTGATTACATTCCGTTACTTTTAGATTACTTTCCCCTTAAGAGGCATTAGAAGAAGACAAAACTGTATGTTACCAACTGAAAGACATCTATTGCAGGATAAATCAATGTTAAAGTTTACATAGCTGGCCATATATGGATGTTAAATTTTACGGGTTGGTTATGTAGACTTCTTTTAACCCATCACTTTCTACTACATATAATAATGACAAAATTATATCTTTACATTAAAACCCAAAGTCTATCAGAATTCCAGTCATTCCAATAAATGTTATACCCCTTGATCTTCAAAAATAGGACTTGGAAATATGGAAGTATAGATTATCCAAATTGTTTTACCTGAGCATGACCCCAAAACGAAGGACTTATTAGCCAGCCCTACTCTTGTCATAGAGGACTGATTGGGCTCATTGATTCGAGTTGAAAAATAAATGCTGCCCTCATGGAATGGCATGCTTTGCCAAGAGTGTGCAAAGCTTTCAAGGCAATGGGTGGCTACTTTGAAGAATCTAAAATATATTTAGATTTGTTTCGCAATAATTTGGTTACTACATGATTCCTTATGTGTTATTTCATAGTTTTGATGTCTTCACTATTATTCTACAATGTAGAAAATTGTGAAAATAAAGAAAAATCCTTGAGTAGGCGTGTCCAAACTTTTGACTGGTACTGTATATATAATTTATAAATCCCAAAATAGATGTAGCAACCACAGATTGCCTCTAAGTCTATCAAAAGTGCGCAAGTTTGAGCATGTGTCCATTAGGCCTATGGATTTCTCATCAGCATGAATTAGATTGAGCAATAAAAGCCCCACTTTTATTCCACAGGCTGGGATCCGCACTTTACAGCTGTTGCTAGAGCGCATTTTTCGCTGGCTGTCCCCTGGTTTCAAAAACAATGATTGGTAGGCAGCTTAAACTTCTTGAATTCAACCATAATTGGGTTCAAATACACATTTAGATTTGTGAACTGCCATCCACAACAACCACAATCTGTAAGGTGTAAATAACTAAATGAGTAGCAATATGATTCACATCAATGCGCTAACGTTATGTAGATATAACTATAATAATAAATTATAGCCGTATCGCAGTAGACTACACCACTACTGTCATCCTTACCTCCAAGCGTTTATTCAAGTTGGATAATCTTTGGATGCCGACAGCAGTCGCACAAGTGGAAGACATAGCTTGGACTGTAACCTACAAAAGCCTATTCCTGCTCTTTTCCCACGATCCATCAAAAACATTTGGTGTGTCATCATAGTGGTCTCTGATTTGTGGTCAGACTTGCTCAGGTGCTGATTTGAATGTCTTTGAGAATGTCTTTGAGAATTTAAAAGTATTCTTCGAAGTAATCATTGTAACGGCGTTCCTCCTCCTCTTCATCCGAAGAGGAGGAGCAGGGATTGAACCAAAATGCAGCGTCTTGATATGACATTATTTATTAAAGAAAACACGAAAACACGAACTTCACTTGAAACTAACAAAACAACAAACGGAGTAGACAAACCTGGACAACGAACTTACATGAAACACGAAGAACTCACGAACAGGAAAATGACTACACAAAATGACGAACGAACGAAACAGTCCCGTATGGTGCAACATAGACACAGACACACGAGACAACCACCCACAAACAAACAATGTGACCCCACCTACCTTAATATGATTCTCAATCAGAGGAGATGAAAACCACCTGCCTCTAATTGAGAACCATATTAGGTACCCAAACCAACATAGAAACAGAAAACATAGACTGCCCACCCAAACTCACGTCCTGACCAGCTAACACATACAAAAACGAACAGAAAACAGGTCAGGAACGTGACAATCATCTAGTTTTTCAAAAACATCGATAATCTGATTACAATATTTTTGCTGGTAAAGTAACGGATTACAGTTATTGTTTTTTGTAATCCCTTACATGTCCGTTACTCCCCAACCATGTACGTACGTATGTATATATAAACAAATGTGTGTGTATATATCTATCCATCTATGTCCTTAATCAGTATAAAAGGAGGAAATGTTGCTTACTTGTTGAGCAAAATCAAAGCTGTAATGCATCCTGATGTCTTTGCTTGTTGGTTCAGTAGGGGCCCCAGAGACAACTGCAGGTCTTGACAGGTGGTCTTGCAGTCAGCAACCATCTCCTGGTAGACAGACCGCTCACTCTGAACAAGCAGGAGATGCTGCCCTTGCTTCTTCAGCTTGGTTTACTTAACAGCTTCTGTTAATGTGGTACCTTCAGGCATTTGGAAATTGCTCCCAAGGATGAACCAGACTTGTGGAGATCTACAATTTATTTTCTGAGGTCTTGGCTGATTTATTTTGATTCCCCCATGATGTCAAGCAAAGAGACACTAAGTTTGAAGGTAGGCCTTTAAATACATCCACAGGTACACCTCCAATTGACTCAAATTATGTCAATTAGCCTATCAGAGGCTTCTAAAGCCATGACATAATTTTCTTTAATTTTCCAAGCTGTTTAAAGGCACAGTCAACTTAGTGTATGTAAACTTCTGACCCACTGGAATTGTGAAACAGTGAATTATAAGTGAAATAATCTGTCTGTAAACAATTGTTGAAAAAATGTCTTGTCATGCACAAAGTAGATGTCCTAACCGACTTGCCAAAGCTATAGTTTGTTAACAAGAAATTTGTGGAGTGGTTGAAAAACGAGTTATGACTCCAACCTAAGTGTATGTAATCTTCCGACTTCAACCGTACATGGATGAACGCTTCATGGCAGCCTGCAACCTCTTTCGTCCTGTGACGTTTCCGTTTGTTTGTACAGCTTGGCCCGTTGTGTCAAGTCACTCTGGTTCACACTGACCGTGTGCAATGCCATAAGAAGTACCAGATCTTTCTCCCTCTCTGTCACAGATGCCATGATTGCCCTTAGTTTGAAGATGTAATCCAGGGACAGGTGTTTTATACAACAGCCTTCTATGTTCTCTTTTCGACTCCCTATGCATTTGCAATCAAATGTTAGAATTGTATTAATCTCCTTATCATACTCTGTTTCTACAAGACATTCCACTGATTTCAAAACTCGGTCAACTTCTTCCGTGACAACAACACTGTTGATCGCCGTTTCTTCCCCGTCACTGTCATCAGAAGACTCTACAATGCCTTATTCAATGAAAATGTTTTTACCTAAATCAGGGATTTCCTCGTCGTCTGATTCATTTTCAGAGTCCGAGAGAGTCAGCTTGGTACGATCATGCTCCTGAAAGTAGTCCATCACATTTTTTCCCCACTGACCTTTGTCGATAGTGCCTGATGAACTCAGGGCAGCAATGTTACAGAGCAGTAGCAACACATTTGCAGTTCTCCATTGCTAACGTTATATATTTTGGAAAACAACTGCAGTAGAAAGTATTATCTACACATAACGAGCAGCTCATTTTATAGACAGAAGATGTTACACGGCAGACCAATCCGAAACTCATCTCTCGGCATATCCAGCCCATTCATTATCTCAGCCAATCATGGCTAGTGGGAAGGTTCCTTTCTTTTTCTGTGGCTAAACCAACTAGGCTCATAATTTAACAACTTTATTCATATTTATAGATGGCATACAAGTTTGTTATTAAGGAAAATTAATGTTCAAATGTTCTAGAAGGCATTTCTGCCAAAAACACATTTTGATAAAAAATTAAAATAAACGTTCAAATGCCTCTCATGTGAAGTCATGACTTGTGACATGTGCCTAGTTTCCTGAAACCAGTCACATGTGCCTACCCATCGTCCCCGACAAACCACCCTACTTTCGTTTTTGCCTTTTAACCTTGTCTTATGTAACCATACCAAACGTAACATATCATACTAATTGAAGTATCTCGATTTTACGTTGACTACGTTACGTCTAGTTAATGAGACCAGGCTGGACAGTAATGTATGCATGTGGATTAGTCAAAACACAGAGAAGAGATGTCCCAAATGGACACAGCTTCAAGTAGGCCTGTTATAAGCCCCGTGCTAGTGCAGCACAAATAAGGTTCTCCAGTATTACTATTGACCCTGCAAATATCACTAACTAGCTATGGTAATACCAGATGAAAGAGGAAGCAAGATATTTCACTGGCTAATTTCTTCTGGTTCATATACATTCAATGAGGCAGACCAGATCCAGCTGCTTCCACATTGGTGCCTATAAGAGAGCCACCCCTTAAGCCATGAGTCAAAATCATCCCACAGAGGGCAGTGTCTGCGGGTTTTCGCTCCTCCCTTGTGCTTGATTGATGAATTAAGGTCACTAATTAGTAAAGAACTCTCCTCACCTGGTTGTCTAGGTCTTAATTGAAAGAAAAAACAAAAACACGCAGACACTTAGCCCTCCATGGAATGAGTTTGACACCCCTGCCTTAAGCAAACTGGAACTGTGATATTTTTTTTCAATGGTAAACGGCCTGAGTAAGACATCTTCATTTATCCACCATCTTTGGTATGACTTCTACCAGATGAATGATATACACAATGGTGTATTTACCATGTTACCTTTAGTACCCTGCCCTGCAGTCACCATTTTTTCAATGCTTTCGTTTTAAATGAACGGATCAATTACAAGTCACTGTGTACTGCAAGGCCATCTAGAGCCAATCACAATGATATGTTCCATTAACACAGTGCTACAGTGCTCTCTAGTGGTCAAAAGATACATGTCCCACTGGGCACAGACATCAGTTCGATGTCTAGTTTTGATTTACTTTTGGTTGAGTTGTCAACTCTTGTCAACTAAGATGAATTCCACGTGAAATAAAAAACACATTTCACAATGGCACTGGATTTAGGTTAAAGGTTGGGTGAAAAAAAGACAAAATGCTCTTATGGGGATGACTTTTTGCAAATCCAATTAGTTTCCCTCGTTGATTCAACGTCATCGCACACACTTTTGGGGTTGAAATGAGGTGGAAACAACGTTGATTCAACCAGTTTTGCCCAGTGGGGTGGGTGGGCAATGAATCAATAGCCTACTACGGATTATACTACAGAAAAGTATTATGATCATCTAAGTCCGATGCTATGGAGGCATGGGTTATTTTTCACTGTCTTAACTTTGATTTGATATAGGGTAACGTGGGGAAACAAGCTTCACTACAAGCTTTACTACTTCACTATTTATATTATTGACAACTTTTACTTTTACTTAACTACATTCCTAAAGAAAATAATGTACTTTTTACACCATACATTTTCCCTGACACTCAAAAGTACACATTACATTTTGAATGCTTAGCAGGACAGGAAAATTGTCCAATTTACACATGTATCAAGAGAACATCCCGGGTTATCTACTGCCTCTGATATGGCGGACTCACTAAACACAAATGCTTTGTTGGTGCCGTCTGGTTTGCTTAATATAAGGAATTTAAAATGATTTATACTTTTACTTTTACTTTTGATACTTAGGTACATTTGATCAATTACATTTACTTTTGATACATAAGTATATTTAAAACCAAGTACGTTTAGACTTTTACTCAAGTAGTATTTTACTGGGTGACTTTCACTTTGACTTTAGTCATTTTCTATTAATGTATCTTCACTTTGGTGCCAATTACTGACACAAGAAAGCAAAGTTTGGTAAAAAATTAGGTATGTGGATTATGGTCATGCTTAGGCAAATATACTATGAAGGGAAATAAGTGTCTACAATTTCTTCCCCAGGGTAACTGCCCCCCCACCCCCGATTTGTTATCACTATGCTTTCAACAATCTAAAAGCACAACCAAGTTCAAATGGGAATACAATGACAACTTAATGCACAAATCTGTGCTAAACCATGCCTGGGTTCATTTCCTGGCAAAGTGTGAGATTTACCAATGGCCGTGTTTGAGAGCATCAAAGCGACTGCAGGCGACTGCCGACTGATTGATCTACAAATCACCTTGCATTCTAAATAACTATTCATTATTATTTGTAGATCAGTCAGTCACAATTTACCTATGATACATCACGGTTTTCATGCTTTCGACCACGGCCGGTATGAACGTTTGTTTGAGAGTGTGTGTACATTTGCGCACAGCCATGACCACACAGTGCCAAGCGGTGGAATAAGGGAACTGTTTGTCCCGTGTAGAATGGGGAAAATATACACTGAGTATACAAAATATTAAGAACACCTGCTCTTTCCATGACAGACTGACCAGGTGAATCCAAGTGAAAGCTATGATCCCTTGTTAAATCCACTTCAATCAGTGTAGATGAAGGGGAGGAGACAGGTTAAAGAAGGATTTTAAAGCCTTGAGACATGGATTGTGTATGTGTGCCATTCAGAGGGTGAATGGGCAAGAGAAAACATTTAAGTGCCTTTGAACTTGGCATGGTAGTAGGTACCAGGCATACCGGTTTGTGTCAAGAACTGCAACGCTGCTGGGTTATTCACGCTCAATCTTTTCCCGTGTATATCAAGAATGGTCCAACACCCAAAGGACATCCAGCCAACTTGACACAACTGTGGGAGGCATTGGAGTGAACATGGGCCAGCATCCCTGTGGAACTCTTTTAATATATTGTACAGTCCCTGACACATTGAGGCTGTTCTAAGGGCAAAAGGGGGGAGTGCAACTCAATATTAGGAAGGTGTTCCTAATGTATCCTCACTGTCTGTTGAAATTGTGAATGCTACATGCTATATAATTTGACCACATCAGTGCATTTGTTACGATAATAATCCATATAAAGTAGAGTCATTTGGTATGTGTGAAAGTGAAAACATTGTTGGAATACTGTAAAAGACTGAGATAATGGGAAATCAAATGTAAGATCTTGTCCTGTTTGGAGATTTGCCAAGCACTGCATTTTGTAGAGAGTGCGTTTTTAGAGACAGGACTTTTTTCTACAGAAAGTACAGATTGGTTCATCAGATATATTTTCCCAAAAGCAATCTTATATGATTTTTGCGAGAATTTAAGACCTGCTCTAAAAAGGCAAACACATGCCATTCCGGTGCACATCCAAGTGCTATCCCCCCTTGGGTTTTAGGCAAAGGGCACTTTTCAGTGGGAGCTTGCTAATGGGCATCTCACAGGCCTAGATAAGCCAGTGTTTTGGATGCAATCATCAGCAAAGCAGTAACACATACAATTTCCCTACATCATTTCACAACAGGTGGAAGTGAAGCGGTGTTTCTTTGCCATGATGCTATCCGTAGGTTCCCAAATACGAACGGAGCAGTAGACGGCACCTACATCGCCATAAAAATCACCATCCCAAAACGATTTAAACTATGTGAACACAAAAGGCTTCTACTCTTCATGTGAAGGTGATAGGTTATGTGATGCGCAAAAGAGACTGCTGAATGTGGTGGCAAGATGACCAGGTGGAACGCACGACTCGTTCATTCTGCAGAACTGAAATGTTGGCCTATACACATAGCCGGGGGAAGATGCAACGCTTTATAATTGTCACGTCTGCTCCCGCTCTTCCCTTCCTCTGGCGCTTGAGGGCGCCAGATTACCCTGCATCACACGCTCCTGCCATCTATCATGGACACCTGCCTTCCTTCGTCACTTGCATCAGCATTATTGGACTCACCTGGACTCACTTATCTCCTGTTTATTTCCTCCCCTATAATTGTCAGTTCCCTAGCTCTGTTCCCTGCTGCTTCATTGATTGTCTTTTGTCTTTGTATTTGTTTCTGACGCTGTTCCTGTCTCGTCTATGTCAGTTGTTTATTAAATGTTTACTCCCCGTACCTGCTTTGTCCCTCCAGCGTCATTCCGCGTGGCAATAATAGGTCCCCAAGAACACAGTGGCCTCCACCATTCTTAAATGGAAGAAGTTTGGAACCACTAAGACTCTTTCGAGAGCTGGCTGCCCTGACAAACTGAGCAATCGGGAAAGAAGGGCCTTGGTCAGGGATGTGACCAAGAACCCGATGGTCACTCTGACAGAGCTCCGAAGTTCCTCTGTGGAGATGGGAGAACTGTCAGGAGAATTTTCAATCCCAATGATGATAACTAACAATTATTTAAGCTTTGACCAATCCCTGAGGTTTGTAAGACCCTGGGTTTAATAATAATTAGGCAAAGACTCAGCTTATGCAAAAGATCCGTACAGTTTATTCAGAGAACGTTTTAAAGTCAAGAATGCAAAGACATGACATTATATAACTCCCATTTCCCCCACCTCCTTACGCGCACATACAGACACACAAACAGTAGGTGGGATGTATCTTTCCCCACAGTCCGCATTCCTCGTCTATCACTACCAAGCTGGCCGTTTTATCCTCCCGAGATTAGAGGGACCTTGACAGGACTCCCTTTCCTGTCGTAAGTTTCTTGGAGTTCTAACCAGGTTAGGTCATGAATAGTTTAATTGTCCTCTGTATTTTCTTAGTCACACACACACATTTCTCTCCCTTACTAGTCTCGGCCAAACCTTATTGAACTTAAGTTTATCACTCTAATTATTCATTATACATGTTACATCATCTAATAATTACTAATAGTTACGTTTGTCTAATTATTCATAATACATGTTACATAATCTAATAATTATGTTTCAGGGGGAAATTCTTTAATCATTACCTTAAACATATAAATTCCCTTATCAAGAACCTTCCAGAAGGACAACCATCTCTGCAGCACTCCACCAATCAGGCCTTTGTGGTAGAGTGGGAGACTAGTCAGGATCAAGGGAAAGATTAAACAGAGCAAAGTACAGAGAGATCCTTGATGAAAACCTGCTCCAGAGGGCTCAGGACCTCAGACTGGGGTGAAGGTTCACCTTCCAACAGGACAATGACCCTAAGCACACAGCCAAGACAACGCAGGAGTGGCTTCGGGACAAGTCTCTGAATGTCTATGAGTGGCCTAGTCAGAGCCCGGACTTGAACCCGATCGAACATCTCTGGAGAGACCTGAACATTTCTGTGCAGTGATGCTCCCCATCCAACCTGGCAGAGCTTGAGAGGATCTGCGGAGAAGAATGGGAGAAACTCCCCAAATACAGGTGTGCCAAGCTTGTATCATAATACCGAAGAAGACTTGAGGCTGTAAATCGCTGCCAAAGGTGCTTCAACAAAGTACTGAGTAAAGGGTAAATGGAAATGTGATATTTCCATTTCTAAAAAACAGTTTATGCTTTGTCATCATAGGGTATGGTGTGTAGATTGATTAGGGAAAAAAAGGAATTAATCCAGTTTAGAATACGGCTGTAACGTAACAAAATGTGTAAAAAGTCAAGGGGTCTGAATACTTTCCCGAATGCACTGTACTTAGCATGTTAGCTAACCCTTCACCTAACCCTAACCTTAACCCTTTTAGCTAACCCTTCCCCTAACCATAACCATAACCATTTAACCTAACTCCTAAACTTAACCTTAACCCTAACCCCTAGCCTAGGTAACGTTAGCAAGCTAGCCACCCGTTAGCGAGCTAGCCACCTAGCTAGAATTCACAACATATCATACATTTCACAAATTTGTAACATATTGTACATGTTGCAAATTCGTAACATATTGTACGTTTTTCAAATTCGTAAAATATAATAGGAATTGTCATTTGTAAATTATCATATGAAGTGGGGGATGGACATCCATTAATACATACCATACGAAACTTAACATATTGTACTAAATGGGGTGTCTTGGAATTACCTGCCTATGCTCTGAGACCACTTTGCCCTAGCCTGTTAGCACCAGGCCAACAACCAGGTGTGTGCGACGCTGTACAACCTGGTGAGACTTGTTTGATCTATCTAACGGTTACAGTGAAGTCGTAAAGTCATCATCATCATTGACTCTCCTCCTCTTGTCCAGTCAGGGCCAGATCTTTGAGTCTTTCAACATGACGGATCTGTGGAAGCTACCGTGTATCTTCATCTGTGAGAACAACAAATTGGGAATGGGGACGTCTGTGGAGAGGTCCTCCACTACCACTGACTACTTCAACAGAGGAGACTATATACCTGGCCTCAAGGTAGGACACACACAGTCAGTGTGTACAGTATCTCTGCTATATTGACCTTCCTGTCTCTGGGTGTAGGTGGACGGCATGGACGTTCTGTGCGTGAGGGAGGCCTTCAAGTTTACTGCAAGACCACTGCAGAGCTGGTAAGGTGAGCGATGATTGGTTGTAGAGCTGGAGAAGTGGAGTTTTGATTGGTGCAGAGATGAGAACGTTATAGCTGGATTAAGAGCTTAAAGAGTGTTAAGAATCACTTTGTCTCAGACAATCTAATCTCTGAGCGATGATCAGCTTCTAGTATCACACCAGTGTCTCTTCCCTGACAGAGTGATGATCAGCTTCTAGTATCACACCAGTGTCTCTTCCCTGACAGAGTGATGATCAGCTTCTAGTATCACACCAGTGTCTCTTCCCTGACAGAGTGATGATCAGCTTCTAGTATCACACCAATGTCTCTTCCCTGACAGAGTGATGATCAGCTTCTAGTATCACACCAGTGTCTCTTCCCTGACAGAGTGATGATCAGCTTCTAGTATCACACCAGTGTCTCTTCCCTGACAGAGTGATGATCAGCTTCTAGTATCACACCAGTGTCTCTTCCCTGACAGAGTGATGATCAGCTTCTAGTATCACACCAGTGTCTCTTCACTGACAGAGTGATGATCAGCTTCTAGTATCACACCAGTGTCTCTTCCCCGACAGAGTGATGATCAGCTTCTACTATCACACCAGTGTCTCTTCCCTGACAGAGTGATGATCAGCTTCTAGTATCACACCAGTGTCTCTTCCCTGACAGAGTGATGATCAGCTTCTAGTATCACACCAGTGTCTCTTCCCTGACAGAGTGATGATCAGCTTCTACTATCACACCAGTGTCTCTTCCCTGACAGAGGGAGGATATGTGACCAGTATAGATAGAGACACTCTGAGGAAGAGACTCCTATTGTCATGGAGCTGAACCTACCGTTACTATGGACACAGCTTGAGCAACCCAGGGTTAGGCAGTTGTGTGAAGTACTTAAGTTAAAATACTTTAAAGTTCTACTTAAGTCGTTTTTGGGGGTATCTGTACAACTTTTACTTTTACTTCACTACATTCCTGGAGAAAATAATGTACTTTTTACTCCATGCATTTTCCCTGACACCCAAAAGTACTCGTTACATTTAGAATGCTTAGCAGGACAGGAAAATGGTCAAATTCATGCACTTATCAAGAGAAAATCCCTAGTCATCCCTACTGTCTCTGACCTAGCAGACTGACTAAACACACATGCTTCTTTTGTAAATGATGTCTGAGTGTTGGAGTGTGACCCTGGCTTTTCGTAAATAACCAAAAAATACAAGAGGGGCTCCCGAGTGGCGCAGCGGTCTAATGCACTGCAGCGCAGTGCTAGAGGTGTCACTACAAACCCTGGTTCATTTCCGGGCTGTATCGAACTGGACGGGATCGGGCGTCCCATAGGGTGACGCACAATTGGCCTAGCGTTGTCCGAGTTAGAGGAGGGTTTGGCCGGAGGGGTTTTACTTGGCTCATCGCGCTCTAGCGAGTCCTTGTGGCAGGTCGGGCGCCTGCAAGCTGGTTTTGGTCGTCAGGTGAACAGTGTTTCCTCCAACACATTGGTGCGGCTGGCTTCAGGGCTAAGCAGGCGGGTGTAAAGAAGCTTGGTTTGGCGGGTCATGTTTCGGAGGATGCATAACTCGACCTTCACCTCCAGAGAATGGTGCCGTCTGGTTTGCTTAATATAAGGAATTTGAAATTATTTATGCTTATACTTTTGATACTTAAGTATATTTTAGCAATTACATTTACTTTTGATACTTAAGAAAATCCCTAGTCATCCCTAGTCAGAGTGATGAACCAAATACTTTTAGACTTTTATTCAAGTAGTGTTTTACTGGGTGACTTTCACTTTTACTTGAGTCATTTTCTATTAAGGTATCTTTACTTTTACTCAAGTATGACAATTGGGTACTTTTTCTACCGCTGGGGTTAGGTGAGATGTGATCTCTGACCTTTGACCCCTGACCATGTAACTGTCACCTGACCACCGGTCTCTCTCTGCCCCCTCACTCCTCCCCAGACCTCCTCTCCTCGTTCTCTCTCCTCCCTTACTCTGTTCTGTTTTAGTCTTACCCACCTCCTTGTGTTGCCACTCTCCCTCACTCCTATGTTAGCCTGCGTAGACCCCCCTAAGTGTAGGGCAGTGTTTGTTTGGGACGCATCCCAATCTCTCATCGGCCAAGGGCTGGAGCTGAACCCTGCTAAACAGGTCAAACCCCTCTTCATATGTGTGATGTAACTTCCTGTAGCTATCTAGAACCTAAAAGGGTTCTTTGGCTGTCCCCATAGGATAACTCTTTGAAGAACCCTATTTGGTTCCAGGTAGAACCCTCTACACAGCGGGTTCTACATGGAACACAAAAGAGTTCTAGCTGGAACCAAAAAGGGTTCTCCTATGCGGACAGAGTGTAGCGTACCCCTGAGAAGATCCAGGAAGTGCACAGTAAGAGTGACCCATCACTATGCTGAAGGAATGCACGCTGTCCAACAACATGACTTCTGTGGAGGAGATCATGGTACACACACCTTCACCGAAACATGCACACACACACACACACACACACACACACACACACACACACACACACACACACACACACACACACACACACACACACACACACACACACACACACACACACACACACACACACACACACACACACACACACACACACACACACACACACACACAGTACTGGTCCTAGTACTCCAATTCATCAAAATAAATACATGTTATTCCGTCGTCCCTCCCATCAGGAGATACAGTAGATGAAGAGACCAGGAAGGTGATGGAGGATGCAGCCCAGTTTGCGATCTCTGACCATGAGCCAACATTGGACATGCTCTGCAACCACATCTTCACCAACAAACCTGCGAACGGAGGTCCGCAGTTCCAACCTCTGGGTCAAACTAAAGTCTGTCAGGTAGACACACACACACACACACACACACACACACACACACACACACACACACACACACACACACACACACACACACACACACACACACACACACACACACACACACACACACACACACACACACACACACACACACACACACCTAGACCAAACTACAGTCCATCAGTAACACATCAGCTCTAAGATACCAACACCTGGGTGAAACTCCTCCTCTCCTCTTCACTTCCTTCTCTCATTGGTTCTCTAAACACACAATAGGAGATTAAATCGAGTTCAATCTGTAGCAGCATTCCAAACCAGTTCTTCACCTCTTACACACACACACACACACACACACACACACACACGCACACACACGCACACACGCGCACACACACGACACACACACACACACACACACACACACACACACACACACACACACACACACACACACACACACACACACACACACACACACACACACACACACACACACACACACACACACACACACACACACACACACACACACCTAGACCAAACTACAGTCCATCAGTAACACATCAGCTCTAAGATACCAACACCTGGGTGAAACTCCTCCTCTCCTCTTCACTTCCTTCTCTCATTAGTTCTCTAAACACACAATAGGAGATTAAATCGAGTTCAATCTGTAGCAGCATTCCAAACCAGTTCTTCACCTCTGACACACACACACACACACGCACACACACGCACACACACACACGCACACACGCACACACACACACACACACACACACACACACACACACACACACACACACACACACACACACACACACACACACACACACACACACACACACACACACACACACACACACACACACACACACACACACACACACACACACACATACACACACACACACACACACACACACACCTAGACCAAACTACAGTCCATCAGTAACATATCAGCTCTAAGATACCAACACCTGGGTGAAACTCCTCCTCTCCTCTTCTCTTCCTTCTCTCATTCCCTTCTCTCATTAGTTCTCTAAACACACAATAGGAGATTAAATCGAGTTCAATCTGTAGCAGCATTCCAAACCAGTCCTTCACCTCTGACCCTGTGATGTCACTGGTATTTATTCACAATATTTATTTATTTATTTTTATTTCACCTTTATTTAACCAGGTAGGCAAGTTGAAAACAAGTTCTCATTTACAATTGCGACCTGGCCAAGATAAAGCAAAGCAGTTCGACACATACAACAACACAGAGTTACACATGGAGTAAAACCAACATACAGTCAATAATACAGTAGAAAAATAAGTCTATATACAATGTGAGCAAATGAGGTGAGATATGGGAGGTAAAGGCAAAAAAAGGCCATGGTGGCGAATTAAATACAATATAGCAAGTAAAACACTGGAATGGTAGATTTGCAGTGGAAGAATGTGCAAAGTAGAAATAGAAATAATGGGGTGCAAAGGAGCAAAATAAATAAATAAATAAGTAAATACAGTAGGGGAAGAGGTAGTTGTTTGGGCTAAATTATAGATTGGCTATGTACAGGTGCAGTAATCTGTGAGCTGCTCTGACAGCTGGTGCTTAAAGCTAGTGAGGGAGATAAGTGTTTCCAGTTTCAGAGATTTTTGTAGTTCGTTCCAGTCATTGGCAGCAGAGAACTGGAAGGAGAGGCGGGGGTGACCAGAGAGATATACCTGCTGGAGCGCGTGCTACTATGGTGATCAGCGAGCTGAGATAAGGGGGGACTTTACCTTGCAGGTTCTTGTAGATGACCTGGAGCCAGTGGGTTTGGTGACGAGTATGAAGCGAGGGCCAGCCAACGAGAGCGTACAGGTCTCAGTGGTGGGTACTATATGGGGCTTTGGTGACAAAACGGATGGCACTGTGGTAGACTGCATCCAATTTGTTGAGTAGAGTGTTGGAGGCTATTTTGGTAAATGACATCGCCGAAATCGAGAATCGGTAGGATGGTCAGTTTTACGAGGGTATGTTTGGCAGCATGAGTGAAGGATGCTTTGTTGCGAAATAGGAAGCCAATTCTAGATTTAACTTTGGATTGGAGATGTTTGATGTGAGTCTGGAAGGAGAGTTTACAGTCTAACCAGACACCTAGGTATTTGTAGTTGTCCACATATTCTAAGTCAGAACCGTCCAGAGTAGCTGGACGGGCGGGCAGGTGCAGGCAGCGATCGGTTGAAGAGCATGCATTTAGTTTTACTTGTATTTAAGAGCAGTTGGAGGCCACGGAAGGAGAGTTGTATGGCATTGAAGCTTGTCTGGAGGGTTGTTAACACAGTGTCCAAAGAAGGGCCAGAAGTATACAGAATGGTGTCGTCTGCGTAGAGGTGGATCAGAGACTCACCAGCAGCAAGAGTGACATCATTGATGTATACAGAGAAGAGAGTCGGCCCAAGAATTGAACCCTGTGGCACCCCCATAGAGACTGCCAGAGGCCCGGACAACATGCCCTCCGATTTGACACACTGAACTCTATCAACTCTAACCAGGCGAGGCAATCATTTGAGAAACCAAGGCTATCGAGTCTGCCGATGAGGATGTGGTGATTGACAGAGTCGAAAGCCTTGGCCAGGTCAATGAATACGGCTGCACAGTATTGTTTCTTATCGATGGCGGTTAAGATATCGTTTAGGACCTTGAGCGTGGCTGAGGTGCACCCATGACCAGCTCTGAAACCAGATTGCATAGCGGAGAAGGTGCGGTGGGATTCGAAATGGTCGGTAATCTGTTTGTTGACTTGGCTTTCGAAGACCTTAGAAAGGCAGGGTAGGATAGATATAGGTCTGTAGCAGTTTGGGTCAAAAGTGTCCCCCCCTTTGAAGAGGGGGATGACCGCAGCTGCTTTCCAATCTTTGGGAATCTCAGACAGCACGAAAGAGAGGTTGAACAGACTAGTAATAGGGGTTGCAACAATTTCGGCAGATGGTCCCGTGTGGCTCAGTTGGTAGAGCATGGCGCTTGCAACGCCAGGGTTGTGGGTTCATTCCCCACGGGGGGACCAGGATGAATATGTATGAACTTTCCAATTTGTAAGTCGCTCTGGATAAGAGCGTCTGCTAAATGACTTAAATGTAAATGTAATAATTTTAGAAAGAAATGGTCCAGATTGTCTAGCCCGGCTGATTTGTAGGGGTCCAAATTTTGCAGCTCTTTCAGAACATCAACTGACTGGATTTGGGAGAAGGAGAAATGGGGAAGGCTTGGGCGAGTTGCTGTGGGGGGTGCAGTGCTGTTGACCGGGGTAGGGGTAGCCAGGTGGAAAGCAAGGCCAGCCGTAGAAAAATGCTTATTGAAATTCTCAATTGTAGTGGATTTATCAGCGGTGACAGAGTTTCCTATCCTCAGTGCAGTGGGCAGCTGGGAGGAGGTGTTCTTATTCTCCATGTATGTATGTAATGTATTATGTATAATATGTTGTATAATTATGTCAGAGTTGGTATGCATTCTCCTGATACTGAGGGATCTGTCTTAGAATGGCATTGGGCAGGCTTTTGTTCCAGCCCAGCACTAACAGATCTGATTCAACATATCAACCTCTCATCAAGTCTTTGATAAGCCGTAGCAGGTGTGTTAGTGCTGATATGTAACTTACAAAACCTGCACACCCTATAGCTCTCCAGGACCAGGGTTTGCCACCCCTGGTTTGGGGAGTGTGGGGAGGGGGGGGTCTGAGTTAAACGTCTCTCTGTTTTTAAGGTTTATGACTGTTTGCATGTATTACGTTCCTCTAACCAAGATGCTATTGTAGCACTCGTTGCACTTTGACTAGATAAAGTTAAGAGACATCAGACTGCAAGTCATAACGTCATCATAGGAAAAGGGAACAGCAGTGGTCTATTTGTCTCAACTCCTGCTCTCTTCCTCTCCTTCTCTTTCTCTGACTCCCTCCCTCCCTCCCTCGCTCTCAGTGAGGAGAGGATATGGATCCAAGCACTATGAAACTGAAGCGTCTGTGTGAACTGAAAGACTGATATTGTTGTAATACGGTTTGACGTGATTTGACTGGAGCAATAAAGTTGGCTGAGACTTTGGGTGTTAAGTGACTTTGGGTGTCTTGAAAAGCACTTTTAAAAAATGTATTATTATTAACACACACACACACTGTCACATTTTTGTTTAGTTGTGTTAGAGTTAGACTGTTGTAATGTTTTCAACTTTGTATGGTCATTCAATGTGTTACACCATATTCCTCTTACCACCTGTGGCTTCCTGTAAGTTCCCCACAAGCTACAAAGTCCTTGACATTTCCATACGTTTAAGTGTAGCCACATTATAACAATTTCAAAAAGTAAAATGTGTTTCCTATGACATATCATATTTTCGATGATTGTTTCAGGAATTAGTGTCACAAAAAAGTAGCTGAATGTTGCCAATAATGTGGTTGTATGCCTACATCAAATTTGATCCACTAGATGTCAGCAAAGACCATCTATTTGTGCCTCATAACTCTTGGCAGTTGTTTTTGTTTTTTATTTATTTATTATTTAACCTTTATTTAACTAGGCAAGCCAGTTAAGAACAAATTCTTATTTAGAATGACGGCCTACCAAAAGGCAAAAGGCCTCTTGCAGGGACGGGGGCTGGGATTAAAAAATTTAAAATAAATAAAATGTAAATATAGGACAAAACACACATCACGACAAGAGAGACAACACAACACTACATAAAGAGAGACCTAAGACAACAACATAGCAAGGCAGCAACACATGACAACACAGCATAGTAGCAACACAACATGGTAGCAGCACAAAACATGGTACAAACATTATTGGGCACAGACAACAGCAAAAAGGGCAAGAAGGTAGAGTCAACAATACATCACACAAAGCAGCCACAACTGTCAGTAAGAGTGTCCATGATTGAGTCTTTGAATGAAGAGGTAAAACTGTCCAGTTTGAGTGTTTGTTGCAGCTTGTTCCAGTCGCTAGCTGCAGCAAACTGAAAAGAGGAGCGACCCGGGGATGTGTGTGCTTTTGTGACCTTTAACAGAATGTGACTGGCAGAATGGGTGCTGTATATGGAGGATGAAATATCTCAGATAGTGGGGAGTGAGGCCTAAGAGGGTTTTATAAATAAGCATCAACCAGTGGGTCTTGCGACGGGTATACAGAGATGACCAGTTTACAGAGGAGTATAGAGTGCAGTGATGTGTCCTTTAAGGAGCATTGGTGGCAAATCTGATGGCCGAATGGTAAAGAACATCTAGCCGCTCGAGAGCACCCTTACCTGCCGATCTATAAATTATGTCTCCGTAATCTAGCATGGGTAGGATGGTCATCTGAATCAGGGTTTGTGTGGCAGCTGGGGTGAAATAGGAGCGATTACGATTATGATTGGGCTGCTATTACATAATCAGTTACTATGGGAGAAAGGAAGGATCAGGTTCTGATGAGCCAGGAAGTAAGGAAACCGTCAACTAAGAAATCTTCTGAAGCAGAACAATTCTTGCATGTAGCAGACACCATCTTTTATTAGCCAAAACAGCAGTTGACTATCCCTTAAGATTGTCCTCACTTTTGTTATTGTGCCAGTTCCCTCCCCTTCTTGTACACGTTAGTGACCTAATTCCAGATCGGGAGTTTCAATTCATTGAAATCACGTGGTGGGCGCAGTGTGCTGAGAAACCTCTGTGGGGCGCAACTCCCTAACTACTGTAATCCTTAATTCAACACACTCATAGGGACTTTCCAGCAGACCAGATTCACATTTCTTTTTTTGTAATGAGACAGAAAACTGCATGTCATCTTGTAAGATGATGAACCAATAAGGGCCAATTAACATGTGCTGTCCTCAGGGAAATCTAGGGGGTTCACAACAACACATCGGGAGTTTACCTGACACACCCCCAAGCATGTAATGCTAAATCCTGTCCTCTCAGGAGGTTGAAAAGGCTGCTATCAAATCCCCAATCATGCATGATACCACTGTGTCTTAGTCAGAAATCAGGACAATCAAAATACTGTAGCTGGATACCGCTGGGTCCACTATTTCATATGATATCGTGGTGATGTAATAAGTTGGAAACCATTTTCAGTTATCTTGGTTACTGAACTGGATTTGGCAAATGCGGCTGCTGCATGTACAACAAATTCAGTAATGATCCAGTCTAGACGATCTAGTTTTACGGCAGCTTTAACACAGGGCAACCGTTAAGTGTCATTCCTACATGAACTCTGGCCAGACAGGAAGAGATCATCTGCCTAGTTTGGTTTGGTGTCCACAAACTGGTTTCTCTAGTTTCACCTAACAGTTCACCTCTGCTGTTTGTTTACCACCATCAGAACGTTTGATATCATCTTCTGTGTCAGGTCGCAATTGTGACTCACCATCAACATGGGTTTACCTAAGGTTACGCTTTCTGATGATGAGGCTATGTTGTGCTTCATTTGTTGAGACTGTTATCAAATATCTACACCAGAGCAAGTCCGTGTAATGTAATCTAACGCAGCCTATTGTTTATTACAACCAGATAAGGTGTACTTGTTGAACAGCGATATGGTGTGTCAAAGCCTCAATAGCAGTCACAAGACCCAGGGCTTGGTTTGGTTTGGCTTGGTGAAGTGCACTGAAGTCAAAGTGAAAGCAAAGGCAGAAGGAACTTCCCAACTTGGTGTGATTGCAAGCCAACTGATTCGGCATGGAATGGTTACACAACTGCCACTTCACCCATGTCAGATACAGATTAAGTTTGTCAGCCATTTTGTGATGCCAGAAGGTCTTGTGATGAGATGGCCGCTTGTGCTCCCTCCCTCCCTCCTTGTTGGTATCCGTAGGCAGTGGGTAGGTGGATTGTTGTCGATAAGTCACCAACCTAAAGGGACAGGAGAGGAGAGGATAGTGTCTATGACTAACTGACAATGCAAACTTCTACCAAAAAAAGAGAAAATACTTGAGTTGATGAATGTTGACACTTTACAGTTAACCCGTGAATGTCCTGTGCTCAAACCACAGCAGCCCAAAAATAAACAAACTCAGGCACTTCTTCTCAATACTTTGATTGATTAAGTTGATGATATGGACGACTTGATGATGAGTGTCTGCCTGCACCAGTGCTGCAGATGCACAAAAAGTAAAGGTGAGCAGAGACTCTCACAAGACACTGACCAAGTCAATATTTCAAAACACCTGTGTTTTCCAGATCAGTGTTAAGGATTCTTAAAAGGAAATGCTCAATATTGGTGTGAGACTCGACTGCTGCCATTTCACGGTGATGTGTACTAGTCGCAGATCTGGTCACAAAATGGTTGCCAGTATCGCATAAGGTCTATATCGATATGGTATTGTTGTCCGGGAGGGGGTGGTGTAGTACTGACATCTTGTTGTGGCTTTTGGTGCAGACAGGCAAACTGCCAAAAACATTGGCAAAGAACAAAGGACGGGCCTCCAGGGACTTTACAAGACTTTGTGCTCTGTGTGGTAAAATAAGAAACATGTACGCACATGTAGACCAGACACGCCTCTAACTCTTGCTTTATGTGAGGATTGATTTAGAAAGTTGGAGTTATACAGCTGTGCAAGTTCAACTGTTTTTATAAGATAACATTAAATGCTTCCGATTTAACCAGTTAAAGGTTCTTTCATATTTTAATGTGTGCATTCTTTTTCCATTAGACTCATTGAGCACCATTTTATGGATGCAATTGGTGGCTGACAATCACATGATGGCACTGCCAGGCAGATTGATATGAGGATGGAAATGTCCATCTCAGCTAAAGAACTCAGCTTACTCTGCCAACACTGTAGTCCCCAAATAAGTATTGAATAAATATAAGGTAAAAAAATATAAATATAAAACTAGATGGGGAACACTGTGGAGTATTTTGAAGAATGTAAAGGAGAAAATAGGAGAAATAGGAGAGCCTTTATCTGCCATGAACAGCAGTTGAGTCTTGGGAGTCTTTACTCACTAATGTCTGATCTATTAGTTTACTGTACGAATAGTTGATTCCTTATCTGCAGTATCTGTTGACCCTGCTCAACTAGTGTCCAGGTGCCAGATTCCAATCTTTAATGAAAACTAGGATACTCTGGTAAAGGTCAGAAGCGTGTACGCCACAGGAGCTAGAAAACGTATACTATACTGTATCAGAATATAACATGAATTCTCATAAATCTATGGCTTTGCCTGCGTCACTTATCCTTTTCACACTATCGTGCTGACCTGAACTGTACTTCGTTGGCTCAGATATTTTCTTTTCACATTGTCATTTTCAGCATGGTTCCAGCAACTATGTGGATGCGTAACCAGATGCTTAATTAGGCCAGCGCAGTTCACCTCGGCTCATCTCGGTTTGGTTCAGCTCAGTAATAGGAACATGGTATTAGACCTCTTGGGGAGCTCACATTTCATGTCAACCCTGTTTTCTCCAAATGTTTGTAAGATCAAACAAGAATTTATTGTAAAACACAAAAGAAAGTTCTGTGGCAGGAGGAAACTAATTCTATGTGTGAATATGTTTTTTGGAAAGACAATTTGAAAGATTTTCGATTCGTAATATTTGAAAGAAAATAATTGTCTTATACTCATAACCACAATGTTTAAAAAATGACAGTGACAGTTCTCTAAAAATATAGATTTTATAGATCTTCCCTAAAAGAAGGTCACGACTCCATGAAACATATTCTTTTACATATTTATTTGACTATGTTTATGATGTATTGTATTTATTTGACTATGTTTATGATGTATTGTATGGTATTGATGTGACTCTGAATATACTTAGAATGGGCCAGATTCACTTTTTCTCATTGTACAAGTGGTGGTACAGGTCACCAACATCCTCTTGAGAAACTTTGATCCAACCAGTCTCTCTCATGTGATACACTGCAAAGAACAAAGACAAAGTCATACACACACACACACACACACACACACACACACACACACACACACACACACACACACACACACACACACACACACACACACACACACACACACACACACACACACACACACACACACACACACAGAGTTCGTTATGAGTCCTTGAAACATTGAATTTAAATACTGTATTAATTCCATTCATTCCTATGGAGGACTGCTGCGACTGGGGGAGTGCCAATATGGCCGACCGGTGGCTTCAAAGCCTCTCAATCGCCAATACATAGCATAAGCAATCCAGGGTTTATACACATCACTGAGTGTGATTGCAAGCCAACTGATTCGGCATTGATGATTCATGATTTGGATGACTTGATGATGAATGTCTGCCTGCACCAGTGCTGCAGATGCACAAAAAGTAAAGGTGAGCAGAGACTCACAAGACACTGACCAAGTCAATACTTCAAAACACCTGTTAAGGATTCTTAAAAGGAAATGCTCAATATTGGTGTGAGACTCGACTGCCGCCATTTCACGGTGATGTGTACTAGTCGCAGATCTGGTCACAAAATGGTTGCCAGTATCGCCTAAAGGTCTATGTGTTATTACCCTCCGGTAGGGGGAGGTGGAGTACTGACATGTTGGTGTGGCTTTGGCCGTGGTGCAGACAGGCAAGCTGCCAAAAACATTGGCAAAGAGCTAGGGGATGGGCCTTCAGGGACTTTCCAAGACGTTGTGCTCTGTGTGGTAAAAATAAGAAACATTCATTGCGTCCTACAATCAAATGTGCTCATCTACACACTCATGCTGATCAAACACCCAAAAGCCACACTATACACAGACAAAATCTCACACACAACAAAAATACAGGCAATAAAGTTGATCTCTAGTGTAGGTCAATGCTAAGGCTACACATACATCTTACTGATACTCAACTAACTTCTTCTCTTCGATAGGCAACTTAATAGACCTTTGCTCCATAAATGGTTTTACAGTCAACTGGGGTCACCGAAGAACAATAGATAGCGTGGGCCACTCACTGCCCTTCTCTTTTAATCAAACATTTCCTTTTTTGATACAAAAGAAAGGGTAGAAAATAATATAGTGCAATGCAATACAATCAAAACAACTCATACAACAAAACAAAATGGCACCAAAAGAAGTTTCCATTTCTAATGATAAAATGATCTCTAACTATATTCAATATTTACATCAATGTGGCTTTATATATGTCAATGTCATGATGTACATGTCACTTACAGTATATTGGGAGGTTGTGAGTATTGGTCAGAGTGAGAGAATTACATCAATATTTACAATTCAAACAGTCGTATTGCTTTGGTCCATATGATATGTCGTCTTCCGTGAAGAGTCTCTCTCTTAGTTTGTAGTAGATCCACTTCCTGTCCATCAACTCCTGGTGAGTGCCCTGCTCCAGGACGGTTCCCTGGTCAATCAGAATGATCTGATCTTCCCTCTCGATGGTCTTCAGCCTGTGAGCAATCCCCAGCAGGGTCTGGGAGGGGCAGCTAGCCTGGACCTTTTTTTTGTCAATGAAATGGTTAATTGACAACCAAATCATCGTTTTGCAATGGCCATTTTAGTCTCTGGACTTGAACCCCATTGAAAACCTGTGTCTTGACTTGAAGAGGGCAGTCCATATGCACAGAGGAAGGTGATCAAGGATCTGGAAAGCTTCTGCGTGGAGGTATGGTCTAAGATCCCTCCCAGTGTGTTCTATAATCTCATAAAACATTTTAGATAAAGGCTCAGTGCTGTTATCCTTGCAAGGTGAGGTATTGAGGTATTGAAAACAGGGTTGCCAATAATTATAACAAATATATATACACAAAAAAGTATTACTCTTAACAAAATCTATTTATCCGAGCAGTTGTATTAGAATAAAATAATATAATAAAAAAAATAATTGAGCATGCAATATACAGTTGAAGTCGGAAGTTTACATACACCTTAAATACATACATTTAAACTCAGTTTTGCACAATTACTTGACATTTAATCCAAGTAAAAATTCCCTGTTTTAGGTCAGTCAGGATCACCACTTTATTTTAAGAATGTGAAATGTCAGAATAATAGTAGAGAGAATGATTTATTTCAGCTTTTGTTTCTTTCATTTACATTTACATTTAAGTCATTTAGCAGACGCTCTTATCCAGAGCGACTTACAAATTGGTGCATTCACCTTATGATATCCAGTGGAACAACCACTTTACAATAGTGCATCTAACTCTTTTAAGGGGGAGGGGGGGGTTAGAAGGATTACTTTATCCTATCCTAGGTATTCCTTAAAGAGGTGGGGTTTCAGGTGTCTCCGGAAGGTGGTGATTGACTCCGCTGACCTGGCGTCGTGAGGGAGTTTGTTCCACCATTGGGGTGCCAGAGCAGCGAACAGTTTTGACTGGGCTGAGCGGGAACTGTACTTCCTCAGAGGTAGGGAGGCGAGCAGGCCAGAGGTGGATGAACGCAGTGCCCTTGTTTGGGTGTAGGGCCTGATCAGAGCCTGAAGGTACGGAGGTGCCGTTCCCCTCACAGCTCCGTAGGCAAGCACCATGGTCTTGTAGCGGATGCGAGCTTCAACTGGAAGCCAGTGGAGAGAGCGGAGGAGCGGGGTGACGTGAGAGAACTTGGGAAGGTTGAACACCAGACGGGCTGCGGCGTTCTGGATGAGTTGTAGGGGTTTAATAGCACAGGCAGGGAGCCCAGCCAACAGCGAGTTGCAGTAATCCAGACGGGAGATGACAAGTGCCTGGATTAGGACCTGCGCCGCTTCCTGTGTGAGGCAGGGTCGTACTCTGCGAATGTTGTAGAGCATGAACCTACAGGAACCGGTCACCGCCTTGATGTGAGTTGAGAACGACAGGGTGTTGTCCAGGATCACGCCAAGGTTCTTAGCACTCTGGGAGGAGGACACAATGGAGTTGTCAACCGTGATGGCGAGATCATGGAACGGGCAGTCCTTCCCCGGGAGGAAGAGCAGCTCCGTCTTGCCGAGGTTCAGCTTGAGGTGGTGATCCGTCATCCACACTGATATGTCTGCCAGACATGCAGAGATGCGATTCGCCACCTGGTTCATCACATTCCCAGTGGGTCAGGAGTTTACATACACTCAATTAGTATTTGGTAGCAGTGCCTTTAAATTGTTTAACTTGGGTCAAATGTTTCGGGTAGCCTTCCACAAGCTTCTCACAATAAATTGGGTGAATTTTGGCCCATTCCTCCTGACAGAGCTGGTGTAACTGAGTCAGGTTTGTAGGCCTCCTTGCTCGTACAAGCTTTTTCAGTTCTGCCCACAAATTTTCTATGGGATTGAGGTCAGGGCTTTGGGATGGCCACTCCAATAACCTTGACTTTGTTGTCCTTAAGCCATTTTGCCACAGCTTTGGAAGTATGCTTGGGGTCATTGTCCATTTGGAAGACCCATTTGCGACCAATCTTTAACTTCCTGACTGATGTCTTGAGATGTTGCTTCAATATATCCACACAATTTTCCTCCCTCATGATGCCATCTATTTTGTGAAGTGCACCAGTCCCTCCTGCAGAAAAGCACCCCCACAACAGGATGCTGCCACCCCCGTGCTTCACGGTTGGGATGGTGTTCTTCGGCTTGCAAGCATCCCCCATTTTTCCTCCAAACATAACGATGGTCATTATGGCCAAACAGTTCTATTTTGTTTCATCAGACCAGAATACATTTCTCCAAAAAGTACGATCTTTGTCCCTATGTGCAGTTGCAAACCAAAATCTGCCTTTTTTATGGCGATTTTTGGAGCAGTGGATTCTTCTTCTTTGCTGAGCGGCCTTTCAGGTTATGTCGATATAGGACTTGTTTTACTGTGCACCTGTTTCCACCAGCATCTTCAGAAGATCCTTTGCTGTTGTTCTGGGATTGATTTGCACTTTTCGCACCAAAGTACGTTCATCTCTAGGAGACAGAACGTGTCTCCTTCCTGAGCGGTATGACGGCTGCGTGGGCCCATGGTGTTTATACTTGCGTACTATTGTTTGTACAGATAAATGTGGTACCTTCAGGCGTTGGGAAATTGCTCCCAAGGATGAACCAGACTTGTGGTCTACAATTTTTTTTCTGAGGTCTTGGCTGATTTCTTTTGATTTTCCCATGATGTCAAGCAAAGAGGCACTGAGTTTGAAGGTAGGCCTTGAAATACATCCACAGGTACAGAAAGCCATGACATCGTTTTCTGAAATTTTCCAAGCTGTTTGAAGGCACAGTCAACTTAGTGTATGTAAACTTCTGACCCACTGGAATTGTGATACAGTGAATTATAAATTAAATAATCTGTCTGTAAACAATTGTTGGAAAAATGACTTGTGTCATGCACAAAGTAGATGTCCTAACCGACTTTCCAAAACTATAGTTTGTTAACAAGAC
Source organism: Salvelinus alpinus (assembly GCF_045679555.1). Taxonomy (NCBI): domain Eukaryota; kingdom Metazoa; phylum Chordata; class Actinopteri; order Salmoniformes; family Salmonidae; genus Salvelinus; species Salvelinus alpinus. The sequence continues at coordinate 38,930,727 of NC_092114.1, forward strand.
ATTTGTGGTGGTTGAAAAACGAGTTTTGATGACTCCAACCTAAGTGTATGTAACCTTCCGACTTCAACTGTAGCTCAGTATTTATATAATTTATTTTATGCAGTCTGTTTTGCTCATCTTTATTGAATGTGGCAAAAATTTGGGACCTATAATTTTGGACATGTAATCTAATGCAGCCTATTGTGTCCCAACCTGGTCTCAGACCAAAACGTATTATATTTTACAAAAATCTGTGCCACTCCATTTAGTATTAAATGTTACTTTACGTTAGGTTACATTACATTGACTAGACATAACATAGTAAATGTAAATCCGGAACATTCAAATTATACAAAAATATAAACGCAACATGCAAAAATGTCAAAGATTTTACAGAGTTCAAATAAAATCATATTCTATTTGTCACATGCGCCGAATTCAACAGGAATTTAACTTACAGTAAAATGCTTACAAGCCCTTAACCAGTCGCTCTGGATAAGAGCGTCTGCTAAATGACTTAAATGTAATGTAAATGTAATGCAGTTTTAAGAAAATACCTAAAAAAGTAAGAGATAACAATAACAAATAATGAATTAAAGAGCAGCAGTAAATAACAATAGCGGGGCTATATACAGGGGGTACCGGTACAGAGTCAATGTGCGGGGGCACCGGTGTTGAGGTAATATGAACATGTTGGTCGCGTTACTAAAGTGACTATGCATAGATAATAACAGAGAGTAGCAGCAGCGTAGGTGGGGGGGGGGGGGCAATGCAAATAGTCTGGGTAGCCATTTGATTAGATGTTCAGGAGTCTTATGGCTTGGGGGTAGAAGCTGTTTAGAAGCTTCTTGGACCTAGACTTGGTGCTCCGGTACCGCTTGCCGTGCAGTAGCAGAGAGAACAGTCTGTGACTAGGGTGGCTGGAGTCTTTGACAATTTTTAGGGCCTTCGTTTGACACCGCCTGGTATAGAGGTCCTGGATGGCAGGAAGCTTGGCCCCGGTGATGTACTGGGCCGTACGCACTACCCTCTTGAACGTTAGCTAGCAGTACGGAAGGCAAAGGCAGATTAGCCACTCGTCGCCTGATCCTCACAATGAACCCCGATCTCTTTCTGCGAAATCTCAGTTTCTTTCTCCAGCGAAAGACGGGGATGAGGGCCTGTACGAGTGTTTGGACTATATCCTTCCCGTCCAACTCGTTAAAGAAAAATTATTAGTCCAATTCGAGGTGAGTAATCGCTGTTCTGATGTCCAGAAGCTGTTTTCGGTCATAAGAGATGGAAGCAGCAACATTACAAAATAAGTTACAAACAATGCAAAAAAAATAAAAAAAATAGCACAGTTGGTTAAGAGCCAATCCCCCCCAGCGCCATCATCTGTTACAGTTCATATAAGAAAATCTGTCAATTTAAATAAATTCATTAGGCCCTGATCTATGGATTTACAGATATACATCTGTTGGTCACAGATACCTTAAAAGAAAAGTTAGGGGCTGGATCAGAAAACCAGTCCAGTCAGTATCTGGTGTGACCACCATTTTTCTCATGCAGCATGACACATCTCCTTCACGTAGAGTTCATCAGGCTGTTGATTGTGGCCTGTGGAATGTTGTTCCACTCCTCTTCAATGATTATGTGAAGTTGCTAGATATTGGCATGAAATGGAATACATTGTTGATCCAGAGCATTACAAACATGCTCAACGGGTGATATGTCTGGTGAGTATGTAGACCATGTCACATTTTCAGCTTCCAGGAATTGTGTACAGATCCTTGCAGCATGAGGTGATGACGGCAGATGACTGGCACGACAATGGGCCTCAGGATCTCGTCACGGTATCTCTGTGCATTCAAGTTGCCGTAGATCAAATGCAATTGTGTTCATTGTCTGTAGCGTATTATGCCTGCCCATACCATAACCCCACCGCCACCATGGGGTACTCTGTTCACAACGTTGACATCAGCATTCATACACGTGATCTGCGGTTGTGATGCCGGTTGGATGTACAGCCAGATTCTCTAAAATGATGTTGGAGGCGGCTTATGGTAGCGAAATGAACATTCAGTTCTCTGGCAACAGCTCTGGTGGACATTCCTGCAACTTGAGACATCTGGCATTGTGTTGTGTGGCATTAGAGTGCCCTTTTATTGTCCACAGCACAAAGTGCACCTGTGTAATGATCATACTGTTTAATCAGCTTCTTGATATGCCACACCTGTCAGGTGGATGGATTATCTTGGAAAAAGAGAAATGCTCACTAAAATGGATGCAAACAAGTTTGTGCACAACATTATTGAGAAATAATATTTTTGTGCATATGGACAATTTCTGGGATATTTTATTTCAGCTCATGAAACATGGGACCATGAAAACATGTTGAATTTATATTTTTGTTCAATAGAGTATGATATGTTAAGCTTGGCATGGACAGTAGGTTACTTAAGGGGAAAAAAAGAAAGGAGATTGGTATAATGCAAACATCTAGCAATGCAAAGGTTGCATGTTTGAATCTCATCATGGTTAACTTTAGCATTTTATTTAATTAGCAACTTTGCAACAACACTATATATACAACAGTATGTGGACGCCCCTTCATATTAGTGGATTAGGAGCAACAACGGCTCAGCCACGAAGTGGTAGGCCACACAAACTCACAGAACGGGACCACCGAGTATTCAAGTGCATAACGCGTAAAAATTGTCTGTCCTCGGTTGCAACACTCCAAACTGAGTTCCAAACTGCCTCTGGAAGAAATGTCAGCACAAGAACTGTTCGTAGGGGGCTTCATGAAATGGGTTTCCTTGGTCGAGCAGCTGCACACAAGCCTAAGATCACCATGAGCAATGTCAAGCATCGGCTGGAGTGTTGTAAAGCTAGCCGCCATTGGACTCTAGAGCAGTAAAAACGTGTTCTCTGGAGTGATGAATCACGTTTCACCATCTGGCAGTCCAACGGATGAATCTGGGTTTGCCGGATGCCAGGAGTACGCTACCTGCCCCAATGCATAGTGCCAAATGTAAAGTTGGGTGGAGGAGGAATAATGGTCTGGGGCTGTTTTTCATGGTTTGGGCTAGTCCCCTTAGTTCAAGTGAAGGGGAATCTTAACACTACAGCATACAATGACATTCTAGACGATTCTGTGCTTCCAACTTTGTGGCAACAATTTGGGGAAGGCCCTTTCCTGTTTCAGCATGGCAATGCCCCCGTGCTCAAAGCAAGGTCCATACAGAAATGGTTTGTCGAGATCGGTGTGGAAGAACTTAACTGGCCTGCACAGATCCCTGACCTCAACGCCCTCGAACACCTTTGGGATGAATTGGAACGCCGAATGCGAACTAAGCCTAATCGCCTAACATCAGTGCCCGACCTCACTAATGCTCTTGTGGCTGAAAGGAAGCAAGTCCTTGCAGCAATGTTCCAACATCTAGTGGAAAGCCTTCCCAGAAGAGTGGCGTCTGTTATAGCAGCTAAAGGGGGACCAACTCCATATTAATGTCCATGATTTTGGAATGAGATGTTCGACGATCGGGTGTCCACATACTTTTGGTCATGTAGAGTACTTATTACACTACATTAAAATCTGTCTTCCTACCCCTGAACAAGGCAGTTAATCCACTGTTCCTAGGCCGTCATTGTAAATAAGAATTTGTTCTTAACTGACTTGCCTAGTTAAGTAAAGGTTAAATAAAACAGCAGCTTAGTGTATCAAAGCCTCAATTACAGTCACAAGATCCACGGCTTGGCTTGGTTTTGTTTGGTGAATTGTACTAAATTGAAAGTGAAAGCAAAGGCAGAAGGGACTTTCCAATGTGGTGTGATTGCAATTGCAACCATTTTATCACCAGATCTGCGACTAGTACACATCACCCTGAAATGGCAAAATTCGATTGTCATACCAATCTTTTTGTGCACCTGCAGCATTACATTTTTAAATGTAAGTTATTTAGCAGACTCTTATCCACTTAAGTCAACTGATTCGGCACGGAGTGGTTACACAATTTTCGCTTCACCCATGTCAGATACAGCTCAAGTTATTGTCGGCCATTTTGTGATGCCAGGTCTTGAGATGAGATGGCCGCTGGTATTTCCCCTTTGTGCTTTCCCTCCCTCCTTGTTGGTATCTGTAGGGTGGGTAGGTGAATTGTTGTTGATAAGTCACAAGCCTAAAGGGACCGGGAGAGGAGAGGATACTGTATATGTCTCACTGACAATGTTAACTTCTTCTAGTGAGAAAATAATTGATGAATGTTGCCACATGACTGTTGTCTCACAAATGTCCTGTGCTCAAATTGCAGCAGCCCCGAAACACAAAAAAAACGTATTCTTATCAATACTTTGATTAATTTGACGATTCGGATGACTCGATGATGAATGTCTGCACCAGGGGTCCCGTGGGGCTCAGTTGGTAGGACATTGTGCTTGCAAAGCTAGGTTTGGGTGTTTGATTCCCATGGGGGACCAGTACAAAAAAAATGTATGCACTCACTACTGTAAGTCTATCTGGATCAGAGTGTCTGCTAAAGAACATCAATGTAAAACATGTAGTGCTGCAGGTGCACAAAACGTGAAGATTGGTATGACAATTGACTGCTGCCATTTCATGGTGATGTGTACTAGTTGCATATCTGGTGATAAAATGTTTGCAATTATCTGTCCTGAGGTCTGTGTTATTGTTCTCCGATGGTGACATCTTGTTGTGGTGCAGCCAGGAAAACTGCCATAAACATCGGCAATGAACAAGGGACTGGCCTCCAGGGACTTTGTGCTCTGTGTGGTAAAATAACATTCATACCGTAACACAACAAAATGTGCTCATGTATACACTCATGTGGACCAGACAACACCCAAAAGGTACACAAAAACTCATGCACAATAAAAATACTGGATTTTTTTAAATCTCTAAGCCAATGCTTAGGCTACACTTTGCCACAAAATGGCTGTAGACAAGTCTGTCACACTGATACATACTACAAAAATACTATACTATACGACAAAAGCATTCACAACAATGGGTATGGAAGTGTACAGGAAATGTAAAACAAGCGTCAAATTAAATTAGAGGTGGTTTAGCGAGAGGTTAAAATATTTAATAGATAATGTATTCCCTTGGTTAGACAACATAATAAACCTTTGCTCCAGAATATCATAAATGGTTTTATAATGTGGGTCACTCATTGCCCTTCTATTTCTTCATCGAACATTAAGAAATAGAAGAATAGTAAGAATACAATAAAATAAAATAAAAACCACTCCTAGAGTCATACAACATAATAAAATGTCACCAACAGAAGTGTCCATCTTCTATGAAGAAAAAATATATACCTAACTACATTCAATATTTAAATACATTTTTGATGTACATGTAATTTACAGTATATTGGGAGGTTGTGAGTATTGGTCAGAGTGAAAGTGAGAGAATGACATCAATATTTACAGTTCAAACAGTAGGATTTCTTTGGTCAGTGTGACGTGTCGTCTTCGGTGAAGAGTCTCTCTCTTAGTTTGTAGTAGCCCCCCTTCCTGTCCATCAACTCCTGGTGAGTGCCCTGCTCCAGGACGGTTCCCTGGTCAATCAGAATGATCTGATCTGCCCTCTCGATGGTCTTCAGCCTGTGAGCAATCACCAGCAGGGTCTGGGCTGGGCAGCTAGCCAGGGCCTCCTGGACCTGAGACAGAGGGAACATCTGAGTGAAACCGCTAGCTAGCGCTAACCCTATTGAGAATGTCAATGCTAGCTATAGCTACGTACGTGAAACGGCTAGCACTAACCATATGAATGATGGAAGGCTAAAGCTTTCTAGTTTATGTGTGGAGGGATGCCGTACCATGTGTTCGCTCTCAGTGTCCAGTGCGCTGGTGACCTCGTCCAGGATGAGGACCTGTGGCTCTCTGATCAGAGCTCTGGCGATGGCAATACGCTGCTTCTCACCACCGGACATCTGACCACCCCGCTCTCCTACATCTAATAGATGGACAAACAGTATATTTATCGAGTCTCGCCTTGTGGTCATCCATTAGTAATATATATAATATTCCTATTTGCCAGTGTACCTGTGTCATAACCCTTCTCCAGTTGGCTGATGAAGCTGTGGGCATTGGCTCTGCGAGCAGCTTCCTGCACCCTCTCCAGAGAGCAGTCTGCCAGGCCGTAGGCAATGTTGTCCTTGATGGACCCAGAGAACAGAACAGGTTCCTGGCCCACCATGGCCACCTGGTAGGGCAAAACCAATCATAGGGCAAAACCAATCACCAATCAGCCAATCAAAACCAATGCTATGTTTCTTCTCAAGCAAAAATGTCTATGTTGGTAGCCATACAGGCACGGTAAAGTAGGTTATCTTGACTGCTATGCTTTCTCTAGAGATGTAAACGTCTCAATATCTGTGTAGGTATAGTCTTATGACTTTGCTGTGCAGGTGTGTTGGTGGTGGTGCTGGTAGCTTTCTATACTACCTTCCTGTGTAGGTAGTGGTGCTGGTAGCTGTGCAGTGGCTGTCCATCCAATAGGATCTCTCCCTGCTGAGGCTGATAGAACCTCTCCAGCAGACTGACACAGGTGCTCTTCCCCCCTCCTGACGGCCCCACCAGAGCAGTCAGCTGACCCGGCCTCAGCTCCAGGGAGAATCCCTAAGACAAGCAGAGAGCCAATGACACACTACCTTAGCAATGGGTACATGTGAAGTCAAAAATGTGGTGATGGCGAAACTGCCAGTTAGGGTTTTCTCATGTTTCTGGAATTTTGCCACCCTTCTCCCAGGTGAGCTTTACCTGCAGTACTTTGCGCTCCTGGCGGGTGGGGTAGGAGAAGGAGAGGTTGTGGAAATGGACGTGTCCAGACAAGGTCTCTGGTTGGAGGGTCCCCTTGATGCTGACCTGGGGCTCTCTGTCCAGATACTCAAACACCTTACCAGCCGCCCCCACCGAGTTCAGCATGTCGCCAAAGATGTAAATCAAAGTCTGGAGAGGGCAGATGTATTATAGAGATGTATAATCGTAACTCAATAAACAATAGTTAGACAAACTTTTCAACAGTATCTCAGACATTAAACATGTTTATTTTTTAATTCCCTAACAGTAGTATTACTTGCCTCTTTAATCAAACTTTTCCATTACTATGTACTATGTAATGACAATATTACTATTGGTTTGTTAATATATTTGATTTGTGATTCTGTGCCTCGCCTTGCTCAAACAGTCACACTGATAGTTGCCTACCCTGATGTTGGTTCCCAGGTTAGACTGGTAGAGGATGAAAGAGACCAGGTTCCCAGTGCTCATCTGACCTCGCTGGATAAACAGTCTGCCATAGTACAGCATGGCCACCTGCATTACCAGCGCTGTTAGCTTTAACACACACACACACACACACACACACACACACACACACACACACACACACACACACACACACACACACACACACACACACACACACACACACACACACACACACACATACATAAGTACGTACACTGAAGATCACATGAAGATCACATCAGAAGCATTCAACTCTTCTGAGCCTAAGGGGATGGGGAGTGATCCCTGCATACTCACTCTTCTCAGGAGCAGGTACACTGCCCTGACGGTGTCCCGCCTGGTCTTGAGATTGTGGGTGTCCATCAACCTGTGGTCATAACGACCAGCCTCACTCCTCTCTGTGTTAAAGCTTCGCACGGTCCGGATTCCTGCTACTGTTTCTCCCGCTGCCTCGTTCGCCCTGGCCATGGAGTCCTGCACCTCCTTAGAGAGCCTCTGAGGTACAGTCAATACACAATAACATTTACTAGACTTTATTTTATTTAAAAAATTGCGGTCACCATCTCATGTACTGTATTTTCACACCAAACATGTCAGGGCCTTCTGCATTAGATCATTTCAGGGATTTATTTCAGGGTTCGCAGGGACCAATAGATCAGTTCAGGACCTTCTGATCTGGACACAAACAGTACACTCTTAGAAAAAAGGGTTCCAAAAGTGTTCCACGGCTGTCCCCATATGATAACCCTTTTTGGTTCCAGGTAGAACCCTATTGGCTTCCATGTAAAACCCTATGTTGAAAGGGTTCTACCTGGAACCAAAAAGGGTTCTTCAAAGGGTTCTCCTATGGCGACAGCCAAAGAACCCTTTTAGGTTCTAGATAGATTGTACTATACCAGGTAATAGTTGTCATAGACGCCTTGCAGCAGGCCGGTGACGGGCGTCTCCATCAGCATGAGCAGAGTGAGCTTCCAGGACAGGCTCATCATGAGCGACAGCATACCCACAATCTTAATGAGGGTCCTCAGTAGGACGTTGACATTCAGGGCCACCGCCCGGGCCATCTTAGTGGTGTCTGTGGACAGCCTGGACGTGATGTCACCTACGAGAGTTCAAAGGTGAAAGTAAATTGTTGCAACTTCGTCGAATAACCAAGGAGCATAGAAGAACCAACTGATGGGGTGTTCAACAGATATTCAGCCACACGTTGGAAGACAGGGGAAGTTCAATAGGAAGTGCATTCCAGTTACAGTCATTTCATGAACAAACAAGGATGCCACACATTCCAGCAAGACAACAGATTGCATACTGATCATTAGTTCTTGTTTGGGGTAATCATAAACATGTCTCTACCTGTCTTGATGGTCTCAAAGAAGCCAATCTCCTGCTTCACCAGGGCCCCAAACAGCTCTACTTTAATTCTGCAGGTGAAGCTGTTGATGGCACACATGAAGAGGCCTCCTCGACAGCCTGCACTGAAAGAGCTGAAACAGACACCATAAACTGCAGCAGTGTTGAAATAATCAATCTGATGTTGATGTTCACTTACAGCTTTACATACATACATTACACAAACTATAATATGTAATGTGCGAAACTGATGAAGGCCGTTGTGGTGAAAAATAGATAGGAAGCTCTCTCGTGTATCTGCTTACCTTCCCAAAGAGCAGAGGCCCATGAGGATGATAGCTGTGAGAAAGTCATTCCACTTGTACTGGGAAGCCAAGATGTCAATCACTTTTCCTGTATAGAATGGGATGAACATTTCACCTGAAAACGCACACCACCGTCATCATCCTCATCATACTCGCCATCATCATCATAATGATCATCATCATATACTAGTCAGTCATTTTGTCAAAACAATAAAATACTTACAGACGACAGCCAGTGACAGGAATATAAACGCTCCAACCAAAAGGAGGGTGTCAGGTCTGTAGAAGTGGAGGACTCTCATGAACAGCACTCGTGCCTTCTGTTTCTTCTCTTTCCCGTTACTTTCTTCGTTGCTGTCAGGGAAGGTTTTCTCCCAAAACAGGGCTGCTGCAGCTGCTGCCGCGGTACACAATAGCCACAAACTTGGACCCCCCAACGATCCATACGCGCTCTCCGGTGAACTTCCATGCAGCATCAGTCGCCCGGTCTCGTAGACCGGGGCAAGGAAACAGTGCACTGCTAACCAGCGCTTCAATACGGGTTTAATCGATCCTAGTGTGTGTAGCGATACACCAAATAGTAGAACTAATCGAATCCCCGCTACAACCCATAGACGCACCAGATTTCCGAAAACATCAAAACTTTTTGGTCCAGTTTTGGAAATTGATGCGCCAAAACCCGTGGCGAAAAATGTGGTTATGTCAATGCATAGACCTACAGCCATGGCGAACACGCACGTTCTACGCATCATTTGTGTCGTCTATAATTGTTTTTAATCTACAACCTATTAATTAAACGGTGAGCGATGTCAAACCAGCGAATTCGCGGAGATCTTTCCACGGAATGGATTGTTTCAGTTGTTTTCAGTCTGCGTTTTAGTTTCAATTTCACATATGCCTTAAACAGAGGGGAAATTATTCTCCACAATATCAAGCACCTTTCCATTTAGCGTTTATTCTGTGCCATAATAAATACAAGACAATAATGCTTGCACACTTAGCATAGTGGTTAATAGATCCCCACAGTGGAGGTGTCATAATACCCATAAAACCTAGCATTGAACAGCATCGTTTTTCCACCATTCATTTTTTCAACCTGGTCTCATAGCATTTCATATTATTCTGTACATAAATCCACAACACTCAAATGGTATGTATTAATTTGTGGATTTCCTTCACCCATTTCGTACTATATGTTACGAATTTGCTAAACGTATGATGTTACTAATTCTAGCAAGGTGGCTAACGTTAGCTGGGCTAGGGGTTAAGGTTAGGGTTACGTTTAGGAGTTAGGTTAAAGGGTTTGGGTTAGAGGAAGGGTTAGCTAACATACTAAGCAGTTGCTAAATAGCAAAAAAGTAGTAAGTAGTTAAAATGTTGTCTATGAGGCCAGGGCAGTGTTTCCTGTAGGCTTACCCTGGGGTTACATTTTGATAACCATGTAAATCTCTCTTGGACAAGGTGACTTTTATCGATATATTCGGCTCTATTTACTCTCATATTTGAAAATGCTAATCAGCATTAAAGTAGACATAATGCAAAACTACAAATCCATGCAAGCTCCTGCACATCATCTCTACCTGACACCTTTGCTTACAGGTATTATGTCAATTTAAAACTTGCACGAGACAGTTTACAGAATTGTCCCATTTAAAGAAATGTAGCCAATTTACTACATTTAACTAACATTAGATAGATAATCCAGAGATTCTTACCTTTGCCTTGAATCGGAAGCCTTGTCCAGATCATCATGGCATTTGTAATTCTTTATGATAGCCACATTAGGGGGGGGGGGGGTAAATACACGTGAATACAGTATATTGATAAATGTCCCCTTGTCCTAGAGAGATTTACACAGTTAAAAAAACGGCCCGCCAGGGTAAGCCTAAATGAAACACAGCCCTTATTTTAAGTGTTTCTAAAATCCCCATATGGGAAATATGAATGGAGGAAAAGCGATTGGAACAATTTCACTGTTTGACCACTAGGTTTTATGGGTATTATGACTCCACTGTGGTACTCTATAGTAACAGGTTTACCCTACACTCTTAGAAAAAAAGTGCTATCTAGAACCTTAAAGGGCTCTTCGGCTGTCCCCAGAGAACCTTTTGAAGAACCCTTTTGGGTTTCATGTAGAATATGTATGAACTTTCCAATTTGTAAGTCGCTCTGGATAAGAGCGTCAGCTAAATGACTTAAATGTAATGTAAATGTAGATCCCTTTCCACAGAAGGTTCTACATGGAACCCAAAATAGTTCTACCTGGAACCAAAAAAGGTTATACCTGGAACCACAAAGGGTTCTCCTCCTAAGAACCGGTCATGGCCTGAAGGAATCCAGCTTTTGTCAAATTAACGTCAGATTTGACTTTTCGTAGCAGGAGAACTTACGCAGCAGGTTAGGATAATTATTTTAAGCCCGGCTTCATATCCACTTTGTAACTAATGACTAATCACCTAAAATTAATACAATTTGCTATGAATATTCCCATGGCCTCACCAGTGCAACTGGGAACTCAGAAAAATACGAGGTGAAATCATGACGTCAGTGATCTTCAGGTCAGAAAGTTCGGAGCTCTAGAAAGAGGCCAGAGTTCCTGAGTTGGAATTCCGAGTTGGATGAACATTCAAAACGATTTTTCCCACTCGGAGCTAGTTTTTTCCCAAGTTCCCAGTTGTTTTGAACGCACTGAAGTCGGAAGTCAGAGATATCCGAGTTCCCAGTTGCTTTGAACGCGGCATTATATATGGTAGTCATAATCATAATAACTAAAATTATCATAACTTTTGATGGTGGCAGAAGACTTCTTGAATAGTTGTTTTGGGGTTGAAAAAAACATGCTGAGAAATATCCAAGAAAAGTTTAATTTACTTGTGAATCACCCAAAGACAGTCCAGCTTGAGGTCCCTGGCTACCCATAATAAAATCAGTTGTTTTCAACAGAGGACATAACAATTATGAATAATTTTGAAAATGGCATGTGTAGTGAGAATATTTGACATTGTGCCAGCATGATTCATACACCTATGCAAACATTCTATATCCTGTGTAGATTTAATAGTACTGTTTGTTCGTAAGGTGGCCATATGTCCACTCACTGTTTCATAACTACGACAACTTCAGTGTTACTGTTTTCACAACCCAGTTTTCACTGATCATAAAAAGTGGGCAACTCGTTGCCCAGGATGCATTTCTCCTCTGCACCCTTTTCATCAATAGTGACAAGGTAGGCCACACCTCCGCTGGAACCATCTCGACCCATGGCCAATGAAAGTGCTGAGAGAGGAGAGGTGAAGAAAGAGAGCGAGTGAGAGCATATTATTGACAAATGACACATCTTAATAGCTTCTAATTCATGCTGTTTAGGTTATACCTGTATATCAACACATTTATTTTATTTTAAAAGTACGCTTTTGGTCACTCACTGTTGACAACAAACTGTTGGCAATCCTCTTTGCTCATGGCCTTCCGGTACTCTGCATCAACAAACCCATAGACATAGGAGCTTCCGGAGCCGCCGACCGCAAAGGGTTGTCTGGACAACAGGCCATTCAGGGTCACATACACCTGGGAGGGGTCAACGAGAGGGGAATGCTTGAGCACAGTAACCTAGCAAACTCTGAAAAAGTTTAATATTATGCAGACTAGTGAACAACTGTGAGTTTGAGGCAGCTGAGTTTGATTCTGTAATTGTACTCATGGTACATTTTGTTGAGCAAACATTCAAAACTATTACCAAAAAAATTATATTTAAAATGACCTCTTCTAAGCTTCAGGGATCAGTTAAAATGTTCCAGATGCAAGAACATTTCCTGAAAGGGACACAAAAATCTATTAATACTGATTGGACTAGTGTTTATATTCTATTTAATCAGCCTGTTACCAACCCTTAGTCAACTTTTAGAAAGATTTGTGTTTGACCAGATACAATGCTGTTTTACAGCAAACAAATTGACAACAGACTTTCAGCACGCTTATAGGGAAGGACATTCAACAAGCACAGCACTTACACAAATGACTGATGATTGGCCTGGAGAAATGTATGATAAAAAGATTATGGGGACTGTTTTGCTAGACTTCAGTGCAGCTTTTGACATTATCGATCATAGTCTGCTGCTGGATAAACGTATGCGTTATGGCTTTACACCCCATGCTATATTGTGGATAAAGAGTTACCTGTCTTTAAAAAAAAAAAGTACCTTTATTTAACTAGGCAAGTCAGTTAAGAACAAATTCTTATTTTCAATGACGGCCTAGGAACAGTGGGTTAACTGCCTTGTTCAGGGGCAGAACAACAGATTTTTACCTTGTCAGCTTAGGGATTCAATCTTGCAACCTTCCGGTTATTAGTCCAACGCTTTAACCACTAGGCTACCTGCCGCCACAGAGGGTGTTCTTTAATGGAAGCTTCTCCAAACTAATCCAGCTGTTTAGGCCCCATACTTTAAAAAAAATATTTACTAACGACATGGCTCTGTCTTTGAGTAAAGCCAGTGTGTCTACTTATGCGGATGACTCAACACTATACACATCAGCTACTACAGTGACTGAAATGACCGCAACACTTAACAAAGAGCTGAAGTTAGTTTCAGAATGGGTGGCAAGGAATAAGTTAGTCCTAAATATTTCAAAAACATACAGCATTGAATTTGGGACAAATCATTTTGGGACAAAACCTCAACTAAATCTTATAATGAATGTGGAAATTGAGGCCTCCCAGGTTGCGCGGTGGTCTAAGGCACTGCATCACAGTGCTAGCTGTGCCACCAGAGACTCTGGGTTTGAGCCCAGGCTCTATCGCAGCTGGCTGCGACCGGGAGGCCCATGGGGGGTGCACAATTGGCCTAGCGTCGTCCGGGTTAGGTGAGGGTTTGGCCTGCAGGGATATCCTTGTCTCATCGTGCACTAGCGACTCCTGTGGTTGGCTGGGCGCAGTGCACGCTGACCAGGTCGCTAGGTGTACGGTGTTTCCTCTAACACATTGGTGCGGCTGGCTTCTGGGTTGGATGCGTGCTGTGTTAAGAAGCAGTGCGGCTTGGTTGGGTTGGGTTGTGTTTCGGAGGACCCATGGCTCTCCCGAGTCCGTGAGGGAGTTGTAGCGATGAGACAAGACAGTAACTACCAGCAATTGGATACCATAAGAAGGGGGGGTAAAAAAGAATAATGTGGAAATTGAGCAAGTTGAGGTGACTAAACTGCTTAGAGTAACCCTGGATTGTAAACTGTAATGGTCGAAACGTATTGATACAACAGTAGCTAAGATGGGGAGAAGTCTGTCCATAATAAAGTGCTACTCTACCTTCTTAACAACATTATCAACAAGGCAGGTCCTACAGGCCCTAGTTTTGTCGCACCTGGACTCAGTAGTGTGGTCAGGTGCCACAAAGAGGGACAAAGGAAAATTACAATTGGCTCAGAACAGAGCAGCACGGCTGGCCCTTAATAGTACACGGGGAGCTAACATTAATAATATGCATGTCAATCTCTCATGGCTCAAAGTGGAAGAGAGATTGACTTCATCACTACTTATTTTTGTAAGGAGTGTTGACAAGCCTAATGCACCGATCTATCTGTTTAAACTACTAGCACACAGTTCAGACACTCATGCATACCCCACAAGACATGCCACCAGAGGTCTCTTCACAATCTCCAAGTCTATGGGAGGCGGACAGTACTACTTAGAGTATTGACTACATGGAACTCTATTCCACATCAGGTTACTGATGCAAGCAGTAGAATCAGATAAAATAATAAAATAATACATCTTATGGAACAGCAGGGACTGTGAAGAGACACACAGGTACAGACACACACATACGCACACAAACGCTAACTCAGGCACTCTACACACACGTACATTGTAATATTCTACATTTTGTATTGTAGATATGTAGTGGTGTAATAATGTTATATGATGAACTGTTTTATCTTTTGTTTTATGTGTGATGTAAGTGCCTTAATGTGTTTGGACCCCAGAAAGAGTAGCTGCTGGATCCCTAATAAATACAAATACCAATGTAATGACTAACCTGTCCCCCTGCTCTCTTGTCCCACCCGGCAACAATGAGATGTGCTGACAGCTCTTCTTTGTACTTGTACGAGATGTTTTTCACCAGAGTGGCAGCTGAACGAACTTGGGGATCCTCTCCAACCTCAATGCTGAGTTATTAAAGAGGTCACAAGTCACAGCTCAATAGCAGAATTCTTTAACTGCGTCTATATAAGCAAACCCCCATGAGAACACGTGAAAATGCACAGTGTAAGCCTAGAAACCTTTTCCATACATTTAACTCAACCAAATGTGTTACACATAGCACTAGAGCTATTGCCGACCACAATAAATAGCCATGCAGTGGGTAATACCTGTGCACATCCAGCTGGTAGTTGACCATCTCAGCGATGGTCTGGGCGTCTGCAGCCGAGCCTGACAGGGCGCAGTAGATCTTGTCATGGAGGAGAGAGAGCTTGTTCATCACCCGGTTCACCACAGTCTCCCTGTGAGGGATGGAGGGAAGAGGGGGGATGGGTGGAGGGAAAACTGAGGTTTGAGGGAGGACTTTTTTAATGTTCATAGTAAATGGTTGGCTCTCTAAGACTTGGATCAGAGACCCACTTACCCAGCAGACACTCGAGAGTCAGAGCCCAGCACCACACCTCCATCAAACTCAATAGCAATGATGGTGGTCTGAAAGCAAAGCACAGACACAATTTTGATTAAGTGCTTTCCAAACTGGCTTGAGGGCCTAATTAAATGACTCAATTGAATGACTCAACACAGTTAAGTTCACTTTGACACTAACCATTTGGAAAAGGCAATAGACTGTGTTTATACGTTAATAAAAATAAACATAAACCGAATGCACACCCCAACATTTTACATTGAGAACACTTCTCTAGGCTAACATCAATTCCAGGTCCAGACACGTCATTAAATTATACTCACCCCAGTTTTGACTTCTTCGGATAGCCACCCTGGCTCTGATGATTCTTCTAACATATTGAAGCACTTTAGTTTTGCAAGCGATAGATAATAAGTGGCTGGTCGCGTTGATACCCGTGCAGTGCGCACGGTGTGTTAGAAGCCTACTGAATCAACGCGAAAATAAAAAGAAAACCCCAAACGACGCCTCATTTAGGACATACACAAACGATTACTATTCAACAGTACTGTTGTATTAAGAATCAACTCTTAAATATAATTGAGCAAGGAGCCGTCATTCCTTTCTGTCTGGTCCACCATTTTCTGGAATAAACTGAAAATGAAAGTTACGTTGTCAGTCACGAACCTGCCGGTGAGAGGCTGATATAATCTCTCAATAAACGTTTTAGTTTTTGGTTTGGCTCTGTACTCCAACAATTTGGATTTAAAATGATACAATGACCACGAGGCTAAAGTGTAGACTGTCCGCTTTCATTTGAGGGTGTTTTCATCCATATGGGGTAAACCGTTTAGAAATTACAGCACTTTTTGAACAATTTTAGGGGACCAGAAGTATTGGGACAAATTCACTTATATGTGTATTAAAACTATTAAAAAGTTAAGTATTTGGGCTCATATGTAATACACGCAATGACTACATCAAGCGTGTGACTCTAAATGGGTTGGATGCATTTTCTGTTTGTTTCGGGTGTGTTTCAGATTATTTTGGGCCCAATAGAAATGAATGAATGGTAAATAATGTATTGTGTCATTTTGGAGTCACTTTTATTGTAAATAAGAATAGAATATGTTTATAAACGTTCTACATTCATGTAGATGCTACCATGATTACAGATAATCCTGAATTAATCGTGAATAATCAGTGAGAAAGTGCCAACCTTCCCTGTTATTGTAATGGTGAGGGGTTAGCATATCTTGGGGGTATATGCTATTTTGTGCATCTGTAACTTTCTCACTCATCATATAAACGTTTTAAGTTGTACCAATATGTATTAATTGTAATGATTTGTATGTTGCTGTCTTGTAAATATATAGGTTTAGATACAGACAGTTATGCATTAGTTATAACAGGCTTATAATATTTACTAATTATCTATTGCTAATGATGCCTCAAATGAAATAGGGCGCATTCCCTCAGAAATAGCCTACTCAATTATAGTGAGGACCGTCAGATTTACATATTTATAATCAAACACACTTACATGCTGTGTAAACGTATTTTTTCTTAAGATTTTATTGATTCCACCCAGAGGTCATTAAGTAAACAAAATATAATGCACATAAACAAAATGGACACCGTGTAAATTATGAAACACATAGGCAGAACCAGAGAAGACTTTCACATTGGTCTCTTGGAAATCATGACTGTTTTTCAATCCGCAGTCCCAAAACTGATGTGAATAGTCAGGCATATGAACACCAAGATCTGCATGTATGAACAACCGTGAATGATTGAGTGAAGATTCATCTCACAGAGTGTCACTGATTGGTTGATTGTAGTGTCACTCTACTCATCGTGGAACTTGGGTAGCTTGTCTCCAGGGATGACCATATGCTCCACCCCCTCCTCGGTGATCACCACCAGGTGTGCCACGCCTCCGCTGACATTGTCTCTGCCCATAGCTAGGGCCAGAGCTAGGTGGGGTGAACAGGAGAAAAACAAAGGGGAGGAAAGAGAGGAAAATAGATCAGAAGGCAGGTAGAGATGGGTATGAGACCATATCTGTCCACTTTTTCAGGAACAGCTCTCTTGTGTTCCAGTGCCAATAATCCCATAGCAAACCCATCCTACAATCACTCTCCTGTCCCACCGGAAGATGTTTCCAATAAAATAAAATGTCTTATCTGACGTCTTTTATCCTATATGAAAACAGTGCCATTCGAATAAAACAATGAAGCCTATGAGATTCTACAGGAAAAAAATCTACTTTTACCATTTGTAGCAAACTGCAGGCACTCCTCTTTGCTCATGTCAGGTTTGTATTTGGCGTCGGCGTAACCGTAGATGTACGTGCTCCCTGATCCTCCGATGGTGAACGGCTGACTGAGTAACATACCGCCCAGGGCCACCGTGTAAACCTACAGGTGAAATAACGGTTAGAAATGGTGTGTGTGTTCTATTCTATCGTGCTCTATTCTATGTCTGTTTGTTACGCCCCATGGCGTCACCTGTGGCCCTTTCTTCCTGTCCCAGCCTGCAGTGATGAAGCCGGCCTGCAGCTCCTCCTTGTTGTTGTAGCAAAGCTCCTTCAACACGGACGCTGCTGCCTTCACCAGAGGAGGGGACTCCATCTGAATACTTATCACACAGGATAGACACAGAGAAGACATGTCATCATTCAGGATCAGGATTATTCCACCGTTTGTTTCTATGTCTATTGTAGTGCAAGAGGCAGTAGCCTAGAGGTTAAGAGGTTTGGGCCAGTAACCGAACATTTGCTGGTTCGAATCCCCGAGCCGACTAGGTGAAAAAAATCTGCCTTTGAGCAAGGCACTTAACCCTAATTGCTTTCTGGATAAGAGCTTCTGGTAAATGTAGGCTGCACATTACTACTAAGACCAGATCTAAAATGGAGGTCTCCCTATTGCTGTTAATAATACAAATCAATCACACATCAATCAAGCTTCATTAGTTTGATATGAACAATCATGAGCTATGTTGAACCAGACAAGGACAGAGACAGGGACAGGGAAAGGGACAGGGTGGTCCATACCTGTGAAAGGAGATCTGGAACTTGGCAGCCTTGGTGACAGCCTGAGCGTCTGCCAGGGAGCCGGCGATGCAGCAGAATATCCTGTCATGAACCTGGATCAGCTTGTTGATGGTCTTAGAGGACACGTAGCTCCTGTGGGTGAAGTGGAGATAGAGACACATTAGATAGAGACTCCTGGAGACACATTAGATAGAGACTCCAGGAGACACATTAGATAGAGACTCCAGGAGACACATTAGATAGAGACTCCAGGAGACACATTAGATAGAGACTCCAGGAGACACATTAGATAGAGACTCCTGGAGACACATTAGATAGAGACTCCAGGAGACACATTAGATAGAGACTCCTGGAGACACATTAGATAGAGACTCCAGGAGACACATTAGATAGAAACTCCTGGTGACACATTAGATAGAGACTCCTGGTGACATATTAGATAGAGACTCCTGGAGACACATTAGATAGACTCCTGGAGACACATTAGATAGAGACTCCAGGAGACACATTAGATAGAGACTCCTGGAGACACATTAGATAGAGACTCTTTAGACACATTAGATAGAGACTCCAGGAGACACATTAGATAGAGGCTCCAGGAGACACATTAGATAGAGACTCCTGGAGACACATTAGATAGAGACTCCAGGAGACACATTAGATAGAGACTCCAGGAGACACATTAGATAGAGACTCCTGGAGACACATTAGATAGAGACTCCAGGAGACACATTAGATAGAGACTCCAGGAGACACATTAGATAGAGACTCCTGGAGACACATTAGATAGAGACTCCAGGAGAAACATTAGATATAGACTCCTGGAGACACAATAGATAGAGACTCCAGGAGACACATTAGATAGAGACTCCAGGAGACACATTCGATAGACTCCTGGAGACACATTAGATAGAGACTCCAGGAGACATATTAGATAGAGACTCCAGGAGACACATTAGATAGAGACTCCAGGAGACATATTAGATAGAGACTCCAGGAGACACATTAGATAGAGACTCCAGGAGACACATTAGATAGAGACTCCAGGAGACACATTAGATAGAGACTCCTGGAGACACATTAGATAGAGACTCTTTGAGACACATTAGATAGAGACTCCTTGTGACACATTAGATAGAGACTCCTGGAGACACATTAGATAGAGACTCCTTGTGACACATTAGGTAGAGACTCCCGGTGACACGTTCCAATGTATATATTGCTATAAGTGATGGCTGATTTATTTAATATGTTGCGTGTCACAGACTTGTATTTGATCATAAAGACATAGAGGAAAGGAGGGGCAATATGATTAATTTGGTTCCAGGTGTTGAAGATCCTCCTTACCCTCCGATGGACGCCCTGGAATCTGAGCCAATGATAACCCCTCCATTGAACGTCACCGCCAAGATGGTGGTCTGTAGGAGATTTTTAAAATCATTAATAAATGAATAATCAGTTAGATGGGGTGAGCATACAATTACAATATAATATATAATAATATATTTGTAGGATAATATATTTATGACATATTTATAATATATGATCTAAGGTTAGTTTTACTTATGATCAAGTTTACAGTCAATGGATAAACGGGATTTGGGAGGCTAAACTGATCCTAGATCAGTGGTAAAGTGTAGGCTAATTTCTACCCTGAGCTTGAGTTGCAGATGAATGACTCAAAAGCGAAAGTAAATTCAGCACTTTGTTCGTCGGAAATATTAAATACGTCTATTATTATCAAGTTAAATGTATAAACGTTTTCCTTGAAGGTTCAACTTTAGGCTACTAAGATGAATTAATGACAAAATCAACAAGGCAACCTAGAATTAAAACCCTCAGTGTAAATTCGGCTACGTTCGTCCCAAAATGTACTGTTAATCGCAGCTTCCAATTTATGAAAATGTAACATTATCAGGTACAAAATATGAAAAACAATTAACTTACGCCTGTGCTAACTCCTTTGATTTGAGAGTCCATAAAGTGTCTTTCCAGTATTTCCCGAAAACCGATGAAAAATACGGATAAAACTGCGTCCCTCAGTCACATACGGTCACACCATGTCAAGAAAATAGCGACCTCTTCAGGGACTTGAAATGCGCGATTGTAGTGAAGTCAAAATCTAAGCACTGAGTGCAAAATTAAGTTCTTCAGGTATGGCGCTATCAAATGTTGTCGTAACACCTGCATCGGGATTTAATTTTGAGAACGTCTCAAGGTAGGATTTCCCTTTTATCTTTAAGGATAATAGCATTTCGTATTTTTTGGGTAAATAGTAAACTTCGTATTTATTATTTATCTCTTCTCATACCAAGCCTATATCAAAAGTGAAAGTAACGTATCTTGTATAATCGTGCAAATATCTTTTCTAAAAAGACCAGCAAGTCTACATAATTGTAAAGGTTGAATTTGATTCTTTCTGCATTTTCTTCTAATGAAAGTCATACTTCTATGTGTTAATCAGCTGATTGTAATTGTATTGATCTGGTCATCATTAGATAGGGATTTTCTTAGTAAGAATTTGTGGTACACTATTGGTATTGTGTTAAAGTGTGTTTGATTTGTCTATATCTTTATCAAACAGAAATGTTACTCTGAAGGGTCTGCTGGAGGGAGGACATAACAAGGCACCTAAGCCTATGAAGACAGGGACCACCATAGCTGGACTAGTGTGCAAGGTGAGAGCGATGTCCTCTGATAAAGGGCAGGCATCTCTAACAAGTGGAAGATTCCACATAGTGGGAGCATTTCAGTTCATTTCACATAGTGATATATTATTATGATCCTTGCCTGTCGTTATGTGACTTAAAAAAATACAATCATTATGGAAATGAATTGTGTTTACTGATAGTAAAATGGAGTGTTCTTTGGGTCCTTGTTTGTGCAGGATGGAGTGGTTCTGGGAGCAGACACACGGGCCACCTCAGGTGAAGTGGTGGCTGATAAGATGTGTGCCAAGATCCACTACATCTCCCCCAATATGTAGTGAGTAGGCCTACACCTGTTTAAGGGATTGTCCATGTGTGACATGTTTAGAATGGAATTGATTGTCATGTGTGGAAGAGAGAAGTGGAAGAGTAGTGAACAAATGTAGGCTGTCACTTTAATTTGAGATAGCCATGCCCACACATCCATTGTTCTCCTGACCTCTCCTGTCTACTCCCTCGCTCAGCTGCTGTGGTGCAGGAACTGCAGCGGATACAGAGAAGACCACCGACCTGCTCTCCTCCAACCTTACCATCTTTTCTATGAACAGCGGCAGGAACCCACGTGTCGTGATGGCAGTAAACATATTACAGGACATGCTATTCAGGTGTGTGTGAGTGTGTGTGTGTGTGTGTGTGTGTGTGTGTGTGTGTGTGTGTGTGTGTGTGTGTGTGTGTGTGTGTGTGTGTGTGCGTGCGTGTGTATCTTTACACTCTCCATTACAGCAGTGGTTCCCAACTCCGGTTCTAGTGTATCCCCAACAGTACACATTTTTGTTGAAGCTCCAGACAAACACACCTCATTCAACTTGTCAAGGGGTTGATGATTAGTAGAATCAGGTGTGTTTGTCCGGAGCCACAACAGAAATGTGTACTGTTGGGGGTACTCAAGAACCGGAGTTGAGAACCACTGCATTAGAACAACTGCAATCTGCAGTTCAAAAAACTAAAAAGCGGGCACCCAGCCACTGATTTGGTAAACAGCTGGGGGATGGGGCTGGAGAAATGTAACCACTCTCAAATTCATACACAGAGCTATGGATGGAAGAACTGACCAAACCGTGAGGTTTTACCATGTCCTAGATTCAATCAGTTCAGCATTAACCAGCGATAACCAACAATCACATAGCATATAATTAAGGAATAAGTTCCGAGGAGGTGTGGTATATGGCCAATATACCACGGCTAAGGGCTGTTCTTAAGCACGACGCAACGCGGAGTGCCTGGATACAGCCCTTAGCCGTGTTACAGTATATTTGCCGTATACCACCAACCTCAAAGATGCCTTATTGCTATTATAAAGTGGTTACTAACATCATTAGAGCAGTAAAAACAAAAATGTGTCATATCTGTGCTATACGGTCTGATATGTCAGCCAATCAACATTCAGGGCTCGAACCACCCAGTTTATAATTGTTTTTATTCAGGCGATGTCAGAAGTGTAACTGCGTTGGAGCTGTCAAATCGGTGAGCAGCTGCTCGTGTGGTCAAATAGAAAATCACTAAACAAAATAATAAGGATTTTTATCAGCCTAATCAAGGTATAGAATAGATTGCATCACACATTCCAGTGTTCGAACACGGCTGCATGGTATTTCTACTAATGCATCCTATGGCAATGTCTGCCATATGTACAGTATAACGCCCAGTGCCGCTTCTGGGTTCGACAGTTCCAATGCAGTTACACCTCTGACATCGCCTAAACAAAAACAATGATATGCTATGCATTTGTCGGTTATTGCAGGTTAAAGCTGAACTGATTGAATTTAGGCCCATGTTTTGAGGCTATACAATGTTATTTAGAATTACATTGTTTACAAACATTGGAGTAAAAAAGTATTCTATTTTGGGTTCTGATACGTGTACGACAGTTGAACTAAGCTCATGAGGCATTTATAAGTTATATTCTTCAAGAATCAAAGGGTACATATTCATTTAAAAGTCCAAAAAATGGATGTAGCAAATGCAGATGGCCCCTTTAAACATCGCATTCTGTTGAAATAACTCACCTCATCCACCACTATAGCCGCTCCAATGTAACCGCCTTTCATGTCAGATAGGTTTGATTCAAAATAGTCATTCTTGTTTGTTCATAATGTATCTCATATGTGTATGTTTAGGTACCGGGGCCAGATAGGGGCCAGTCTAATCCTAGGAGGGGTGGACTGCACCGGTAATCACCTCTACACAGTGGGGCCCTATGGGAGCATAGACAATGTGCCATACCTTGCAATGGGTGAGGGACTGCTACTGTGTCAAGCATACATAAGCATACATCCATATACTGTTATTGTGTGGGCCATTATTAGTTGATTAATCGACTAGTCATGAATAATCTATAAATGATGACATTTAGTTGATTCCGATTTGTGTTTTGTGTAGGGTCTGGTGACTTGGCCGCTCTGGGGATTCTGGAGGATAGATTCAAACCTAATATGGAGGTGAGTGACTTTTCCTTAGGCAGGCTAGGGGTTGTCATACATGTAGTTCTTATGTCATCACATCGAAAGACTTCAAGTCTCAAGAGTTAAGTCATTGGACTCACCATAAAGAAGGCATCAGATTTGTTTACATTAAGCTGGATGTATTACAAACCTACCTCCCCCATTCCAGTCCCTTCACTCACTCCTCATCCCTATGCCCTTCTAGTTGGAGGAGGCTAAGGAGTTGGTCCGGGATGCCATCCACTCTGGCATCATGAGTGACCTGGGCTCAGGCAACAACATAGATATCTGTGTCATCACTAAACAGGGGGTGGACTACATCAGGCCGTACCAGGAGTCAGAGTATAAAGACAAGAGGTAAATGGTGTCACCATCATCAGATTCTGCTTCAACTATTATTCTAGACAGCGTATTTGAGAACTATTTTTTTGACAGAACAGTGATTAATTTCTATCTTCTCTCTCTCTGTCTCTCTCTCTCTCTCTCTCTTCTCTCTTTCTCTTACTCAGGCAGAGAAGATACAAGTATCGCCCAGGTACAACGTCTATTTTGACAGAGAAAATAGTCCCTCTGGAGCTGGAGGTAGTTCAGGAGACAGTCCAGCGGATGGATACCGCCTGAACCTGACCACTCAGAAACGACAAAAATACAGTCACACAGAGAGGCTTTTCACAATATTCAGACATAAAATCAGTGAATACAATACACCTAATAATGACAAGATGTGACTACTAGGTGACACTACAATGCAAAGCCATAAAAAAACATTGTCACATAAAGGTCTGAGTTCAATGAACTGTAGTCACCAATACATGTTGAACAGGTATAGTAGGTCTAGGCTATAGCTGTGTCTATATGCACTGGGTGAAATATTGGAAAGTGATTGATTGAATAAAAAGTCTACATTATTTTTCATGAATACGTGTTTGAGTTTTCCCTCACTTTTAGCTTTCCACTTTCCTTATAGCAGTTTCAGCTCACAGAATCTTAATGTTTAAAAAATATATTATTTCCATGGTTCACCAATGAAGAATAGGTCTGCAATTACAATCCAGGGGATTTAGATATTTCAAATGTAATACAGCATAACATTTATACTGAACAAAAATATAAACGCAACAATTTCAATGATTTTGCTGAGTTACAGTTCATATAAGGAAATCAGTCAATTGAAATAAATGCATTAGGCCCTAATCTATTGATTTCACATGACTGGGCAGGGGCGCAGCCATGGGTGGGAAACAGCTCTGGTGGACATTCCTGCAGTCAGAATGCCAATTGCACGGTCCCTCAAAACTTGAGACATCTGTGGCATTGTGTTGTGTGACAAAACTGCACATTTTAGAGTGGACTATTATTGTCCCCAGCACAAGGTCCACCTGTGTAATGATCATGCTGTTTAATCAGCTTCTTGATATCACACACCTGTCAGATGGATGGATTATCTTGACAAAATATAAAATGCTCACTAACAGGGATGTAAACAAATTTGTGCACAACATTTGAGAGAAATAATAAGCTTTTTGTGCGTATGGAAAATTTCTGGTATCTTTTATTTCAGCTCATGAAACATGGGACCAGCACTTTACATGTTGTATTTATATTGTTGTTCATTGTAGTTCTCTCCCCGTGACTCTTTGTGAGTGACTCCTTGAGCACGGGAAACCTCTAACAGGTAAGTCTTCATATTTACTGATGACGACCCACAAATGATGCTCTGCGATTGGCCAAATGTGTGATACGTTTTCAGTCAGTTTACTGTATATTGCTGTGATAAATCATGTCAAAACTTAATGACTATTAACAGTTGTTTAACAGTTGTTTATCCGTATGACTAGGGGTGGTTAGGCTATTGTCAAATAATACTCGGAATGAGTACGCATATTATAAGCAACAGTTGGGTTACTTTTTCGATTAGGAATGAAAATGTATATTTAAAACCCTTTCGGTTTCGTTTGCATTTGGACATATATTTCCTTGACGCGTCAGATCGAAGTCAAGCTGTATTTTCACTTTCAAATTGTATTAAGATACAGTCTACATTCTTATATTTGATTTAATCATTATGGCACTTTTTGACGTAAGTGGTTATAAGTCCCACGCGGGACTTCGTGGGCAGATTCTTGGAACAGGAGTAGGCCATATTGTTGACCGACCGAATCAGGAATTTGCTGTCCCAGTTGGAGTGGATGTGAGTATTTTACGCGTCTTTCAATCTGCAGTTCGTTTCTGTTTCTTTTGTGACAATGATATGGTGATCTAATGTGTCCTATGTGAAGTGAACTATACCTTACTAAAGCATGGTTCAATGGAGACTCACAACTCACCTCAAGCACACTTTTACGCACGCACAAACATACGCGCACACGCATGTATACCACCTGACAAAATGAAGACGAGCTGCTGTCTCACATTTTTAAACGATTGGATCAATCTATTTCTCAGTCCCCCTCTATATTTCGCTCTTTCTCTCCAGCCTTCAGGGTTCCTGAAGTCATGCAGCCGTGAAGGTGGTGTGTCCATTGATCTGAACCACGGAACAACTACACTGGCTTTCAAATTTCGCCATGGCGTCATTGTGGCTGTGGACTCCAGGGCCTCAGCTGGCAGCTACATTGGTAAACATCACATTCCATAGGGATTCGTTTTTAGTCTCTCGTTTCTGTCAGACACTTGTGTTCATCCGACAATACAGTGCCTATACACAGTAAGAAACTAGTAAAAGCATTCTACTATTACTACTATAACTGCCTACCGTATTGTGAGTACTAAAACATCTACAAGTGGTAATTGTAAGATCATCCATTTGGATGTGATTTACCTTGGAAAGTTGATGTGATCAGCCTTGAGTTGGTCCATTAGATTTTTGTTCCAGCAGCAGTCGTAGACACATCCGACACATCAGATGCAGAATGGATCTCGGGGAGATCTACAACCAAACATAAAGCAATCATTCTCTAACCCCTTTGCCATGCATTTGTCTTTCCCTGCAGCCTCGAAGGAGGCTAACAAGGTGATAGAGATCAACCCTTACCTGCTGGGGACCATGTCTGGCAGTGCTGCTGACTGCCAGTACTGGGAGAGACTGCTGGCTAAGGAGTGCAGGTCTGTTAGAGCTTGTCTCTGTTGGATTGAGTCCCGCTATACAGTTACATGGTGTTAATATCACAATCACTTATGTCTGTCTGTCTGTCTGTCTGTCTGTCTGTCTGTCTGTCTGTCTGGCTGGCTGGCTTATGCACAAGGGGAGGGCCAGCTGGGGTTGCATGGCCAGAAAATTGACTAATTAATGTAATTTCCATATACTCAAAACAAATGCATGGGACATAAAGTAAGCACAGCACAACCATATCAATATCAACCAGTAACTTTGTAGTTAACATCTACTTAATGTTTTGGCCATAATGCTTATCTAGACTAGCCCTCTCCTGTATTTAACTTCTTGGTCTGCTTCCAAGCCAAATTAATGCCTTCATGTCTCTGGGGTGTTATAATGTATCTGGAAGTAAACCAGTGTTTTAGCACTCTGACTGCCTTGTCTCATACAGTGACTGACCATCTCTTTGTGTCTCAGGCTGTACAAACTGAGGAACAAGCAGAGGATCTCAGTGTCTGCAGCCTCTAAGCTGCTGTGTAACATGATGCTGGGATACAGAGGCATGGGCCTCTCCATGGGCAGCATGATCGTTGGCTGGGACAACAAGGTACATG
This sequence comes from Salvelinus alpinus, assembly GCF_045679555.1. Taxonomy (NCBI): domain Eukaryota; kingdom Metazoa; phylum Chordata; class Actinopteri; order Salmoniformes; family Salmonidae; genus Salvelinus; species Salvelinus alpinus. The sequence continues at coordinate 38,958,132 of NC_092114.1, forward strand.
GAGGGAGGGAGTGGCGTTTGCGTGCATGTGTGGTGTGGTACGTGTGTGTG